>NW_011501753.1:26084-26442 GCF_000495115.2 Populus euphratica
TCCTTTAACCTTGACATTTGTTGTTATCATTGTCTAATTCTCACATTGATCTTCCATCTCAAAGTTCTCATCAACTTCTTCTTCTTTTTCTTTTTCTTCTTCTATTATTACTATTACTATATTATTATTATTGTTGTTGTTGTTGTTGTTGTTATTGTTATAATTTATACAATTAATCTCCTTGTAGTTCGACCCCGGTCTTACCAGGTTATTTATTACTTCAACACTCCTGCACCTGAAAGAAGACATCAATCTTTTGGTCATGTTAAGTTTTTGACGTTGTTACCGGGGAGGTAAATTCTTGTACAAATTATAATATTTATTTTATTTTCTTCTTTCTTTTATTTTATTCCTACAC
>NW_011501753.1:26754-33489 GCF_000495115.2 Populus euphratica
TTCTTTTCATGGTTTAGATTTAGAAAATCCATACTTGCATTTAAGAGAATTTGAGGAGGTTTGCAACATGTATAATGACTCAAATTGTAGCATGAACACCATTAGATTAAAACTATTTTTCTTTTTTATTAAAAGATAAAGCTAAAACATGATTATAAAATTTGAGACTTGGATCCATTCGTGCTTGGGATGAAATGCAACAACAATTTTTAAAGAAGTTTTTCCCATCTCATAACTCAAATTGTAGCATGAACACCATTAGATTAAAACTATTTTTCTTTTTTATTAAAAGATAAAGCTAAAACATGATTATAAAATTTGAGACTTGGATCCATTCGTGCTTGGGATGAAATGCAACAACAGTTTTTAAAGAAGTTTTTCCCTTCTCACAGAATAAACTTTTTCAAAAGATAAATCACCACTTTCACTCAAAAACCATAAGACACATTTTATCAATGTTGGGATAGATATCAAAACTTGTTTAATACTTGCCCTCATCATGGTTTTGACATATGTGGATTAGTTTCATATTTTTATGAAGTGTTAACATTTAGAGATAAACAAATGATTGAATTGATGGTTGTGACATATATGGATTAGTTTCATATTTTTATGAAGTGTTAACATTTAGAGATAAGCAAATGATTGAATTGATGTGCAATGTAACTTTTAAAGATAAAGACCCTAATTAAGTAATGAAGTACTTAGACTTATTAGCTAAAAATGTTCAAAATTGAGACATTATATGTACTTTTGAGGCATCGAGTAAAACTTAACTTTATACATCTAGTAAAGGTATGTACAACCTTAGGAAGATCATGATCTCTAAGCCAAGTTTGTATCTTTAGCTAGAAAAGTCAAGGCACTAGAATTAAAAAAGAGTGGTCAATTAAAATCTGTTTAAGATATTATGTGTCAAATTTGTGAAAGAAATAACACTCAACCAATGATTGTTCAACGTTGTTTTCTTTTAAGGAATGTCTCCAAGAACAAGCCCATACTTTAAACAGTTTTCAAAGGCCCAATCATAACCCATACTCATAAACATATAACCCTAGCTGGAGAAATCACCTAAATTTCAGTTTGAAGAGGGATAACAATAATGAACAAACTTCATAATCACCATTTCAAGCATACCATAATTTCCAAAATTCTCATGAATATACTCCACCTCCTAGAATAAATCTTAAGGAAACATTGCATGTATTTATTGAAAAGCAAGAGACAATCAATACTCAACTTGCTCAAAGTATGATAGATTTTAAAGATACTCTTGCAAAATTGACATGTGCTCTCAGTTTCCAAAAGAAAGGTAAGTTTCCATCTCAACCATAAAAAAATCCCTAGGGATAATACAATGCAAATGCAAGTAGTTTCGGAAACCAACATATAGATCAAGTCAAATGAGTCACTACTCTTTGCAGTAGTAAGATTATTGAAAAACCCACTTGATTAGTACTTAAAAGTACATTTTTATCAAGGTTTTATATTATCATTTTGCACTTGAAGTATTAATAAATCCTTAACTAAAGCATGTTTTATAATAATATATCTAATAATATAACTAAAGTATTAACTTTTCTTGTATATAACTTTGTTTCTTTTCTCTTGTTTCTTTTTTTGTTTTCTTCTTTCTTTTATTTTATTTCTACATCACTTTTCTTGTATATAACTTTGTTTCTTTTTATTTTGTTTTCTTCCTCCTTCTTTTGCTTTCTTCTTCTTTTTTTATTTTATTTCTACACATGCATGAGAGTGTGGTCACGTACATCAAGTGGTAGACTTTGTAGGGTATCCTCATCATTTTCAGAAAATATGGCCGAAGAAGATAATCAATCACTTCATAATGAGAATAATGAGAATAACCGTGCTAGAACACTTAGAGACCACATGAATCCCACAAGAACAAGTGCACCATCATGCATAGTTTTTCCTCCTGATGCATCTCATTTTAATTTTAAACCAGGTATTATTCAACTTTTACCTTCTTTTCATGGCTTAGAATTGAAAAGTCTATACTTGTATTTAAGAAAATTTGAGGATATAATGATTCAAATTGTAGCACGAACACCATCAGATTATAGCTTTTTCCTTTTTCATTAAAAGATAAAGCTAAAACATGGCTACAAAATTTAAGACCAGGATCCATTCGTCCTTGGGATGAGATGAAATGCAACAACATTTTTTAAAGAAGTTTTTCCCGTCTCACAGAACAAACTCTTTCAAAAGACAAATCACCACTTTCACTCAAAAACCAGGAGAAACATTTTACCAATGCTGGGATATTTCAAGAGACAAATCACCACTTTCACTCAAAAACCAGGAGAAACATTTTACCAATGTTGGGATATGTATCGAGACTTGCTTAATACTTGCCCTCACCATGTTTTGAAATATGGAGATTGATTTCACATTTTTATGAAGGGTTAACGCCTAGAGATAGACAAATGGTTGAATTGATGTGCAATGGAACTTTTAAAGATAAAGACCCTGATGAAGCAATGGAGTACTTAGACTTGTTAGCTGAAAATGCTCAAAATTGGGACACCGCGGGTACTTATGAGACACCGAGTAAAACTCAACCTCATACATCTAGTAGAGGTATGTACAACCTTAGGGAAAATCATGACCTCCAAGCTAAGTTTGCATCTTTAGCTAGAAAAGTCGAGGCACTAGAATTGAAAAAGAGTGGTCAATTAAAATCTGTTGAAAACATTGTGTGTCAAATCTGTGAAACAAATGAACACTCAACCAACGATTGTCCAACCTTGCCTTCTTTTGAAAACATTGTGTGTCAAATATGTGAAACAAATGAACATTCAACTAGTAACTGTCCAACCTTGCCTTCTTTTAAGGAATGTCTCCATGAGCAAGCCCATGCTTTAAACAGTTTCCAAAGGGCCAACCACAACCCATTCTCCCAAACATACAACCCTGGTTGCAGAAATCACCCAAATTTCAGTTGGAAGAGTGATAATAACAATGTACAAACTTCACAACTACCATTTCAAGCACACCATAATTTCCAAAATTCTTATGGATATGCACCTCCTTATGCTCCACCTCTTAGAAGAAATCTTGAGGAAACATTGCATGCATTCATTGAAAAGCAAGAGACAATCAATACTCAACTTGCTCAAAACATGACAGATTTTAAAGATACTCCTGCAAAATTAACATTTGCTCTCAATTTCCAAAAGAAAAGTAAGTTTCCATCTCAACCACAACAAAATCCCAAGGGGCAATACAATGCAAATGCAAGTAGTTCTGGAAGCCAACACATGGATCAAGTCAAATCAGTCACTACTCTTCGCAGTGGTAAGGTTATTGAAAAACCCACTCTTGAACCTTGTGAGAAAGATGATAAGTCAATCTCTGAGGGTAAAGAAGGGGTTGAATCTGAAAATTACAAAAAAACGACTGATTCCCCGCCAGTACTTCCATTTCCTCAAGCCATGACCAAACAACGGAAAGTCAATCATAACTCTAAAATTTTTAAAACTTTCAAACAGGTAAGGATGAATATACCTTTGCTGGATGCTATTAAATAGGTTCCTTCCTATGCTAAATTTTTGAAAGATCTATGCACGGTGAAGAGAAAACTGAATGTGAAAAAGAAAACCTTTTTAGCCGAACAAGTAAGTGTCATTCTTCAGAACAATAATGCTTTGAAATATAAAGACCCTGGTTGTCCTACAATTTCTTGCTTTATTAGAGAACATAAAATTGAAAGAGTCTTGATCTTGGAGCCAGTGTGAATTTACTTCCATATTCAGCTTTTCAAAGTCTCAATCTATGTGAGTTAAAACCAACTTCTGTAACTCTTTTACTTGGCGATAGATCTGTAAAAGTGCCTAGAGGAATAGTCGAAGATGTGTTAGTACAAGTCGATAAATTCATTTATCCTGTGGATTTTGTTATCTTGGACACAGAACCTATTAAAGCATGTAATTCATTTCCTGTTATTTTAGGACGTCCGCTTCTTGCAACTTCTAACGCATTGATTAATTGTAGGAATGGATTGATGAAGCTATTATTTGGAAACATGACATTAGAGATGGATATTTTTAATATTTGCAAGCAACTTGGAGATGATAATGATTTACAAGAAGTAGATCATATTGACGAATTAGTTTATGATCAACTTGAATCTACTTTAAGTAAAAATGAGTTGGATGAATCTGAAGATTTGCAAATGATTTATTCTGAGGAAGAAATCACGGATGAAAAAAGCACCAAAAATGTTGATGCAAATATTTTGTCAACAATGACAACAAATTCAACATCTGACATCACACCAATTGATGATTACTTTCCTAGCGAATCCTTACTTTCTCTTAGTCCAATGCCTTGGTATGATAAAATATTAATTTTCTTGCTTTAAGAGATTTGCTAGCTGATTGGAGTATCCAAGATAAAGAAAAGTTTTTGAACGAAGTGAAGAAATTTTATTGTGATGACCCTAACTTATTCAAATATTATCCTGGTTTGAACGAAGTGAAGAATTTTTATTATGATGACCCTAACTTATTCAAATATTGTCCTGATCAAATATTTCAAAGATTCATTCCCGACAATGAGGTAAGTAGTGTCATTAAACTTTGTCATTCTGAAGCATATGGAAGTTATTTCGTCAAAAAAGACAGCTACAAAAATCTTTTAAAATGGATTTTATTGGCCCACTATGTTTAAGGACACACATGCATTTCGCAAAACTTATGAAAATTGTCAAAAAGTTGATACTGGTCAAAAAGTTTTATTTTATAATTCTCAACTCTATGCATTCCCTAGAGAGCTAAGATCAAGATGGAGCAATCTTTATGGGGCCTGTGATATTGAGAATTCAATGAATGACAATGTTTTTAAGAAAAATGGACATCGTTTGAAAGCTTACTTTGATAATTTTCCTAGTGAAAATGAATCAACTGGTTTGAATGATCATGGATATCGTTTGAAAGCTTACTTTGATAATTTTCTTAGTGAAAATGAATCAATTAGTGTGAATGATCTTGTAGATAAAGGTTGATTATTTTGTTTTTCTTACATTGTTTTTATGTTTCTTTTTGAGTGATTTTTGCTAGTTTCTCTCACCTAGTTAAATGGCGGACAACGATACTCCATGAATTAAGTCGGTTCTTTCAGTTTCCCATAATAACTGATATCTGTGTATATATTTGTACAATCCTATGAATCTCTCTTCCAATTCTCATTTAAAAATGGACACTAATCTTGAAAAATTGAAAAACTATTTTCCCGCTCTACCTCAGAATGCGATTACAAAAATTTACCGTGCTAGATGTGCAAGATTGAGGTTGTTAATGAATCATGGAATTTTTAAAGATATTCACTGGTTGATTGAAGCAAAGGTCCGATTATCAGGTGAGTCCTCTCATTTCTTCATTTCACACATGCTTGGAACAGGTGCTTACTTTTGCAAAGAAACGTCGTGCAAAACGACTGAAAGTCTGTCATCGATATGCTAGATGGACTTGTAATGCACAATGTTGTTCTTTAGGAATGATATCTATAAACCGTGAAGATAAAATACAATTCATTAAGGATGGCCTGAGTAAAGAGTCTTTAGATAATCTTCTATTGGTGAAGATAAAATACAATTCATTAAGGATGGCCTGAGTAAGGAGTCTTTAGATAATCTTCTATTGACTCTTGAGACGCATCCTAGTGGAGATGTGCATCGTGCAATTCATGATTTATGGCCACTATTTCATAAAGAACATGCTCGACTTAGTCTTGGGAATCTGACTAAAAAAGACCCTGTTTGCCAGTTTTTAAGAAAACTAGATGGGAAGCCTATCCCCGACCCATAGAGGGCATTTAAGCCGTTATTGGACGTAAAACCAAGGGAAGATGTGAGCCACAATCACAACTACCTGTACATACACATGCTTTTCAAAAGTAAATAAATAAATACTCATCAAAAAAGAGGATTGTAGAAATCTTACAAAGCGGATTTTACTGGCCCCCAGCTGGCCTACATATAGGTGGTATGATTGCCTTTCTAATTTCTCATCTATAAAATCCTCTCTTCCTTCCTTTCATTTCTACTCAACCCATACATTCATCAAATATATAAGTGTGTAGAAATGACAAGTTCCTCAGGACATCAGATAAGAAATATTTGTGTTTTCGGTGGATCTAGTCCTGGGAAAGAAAAGGAGTTTTTAGAATCAGCAAATCATCTTGGTCAGGTGCTAGCTGAGAGAAAGATTCATTTAGTATATGGGGGAGGCAGTCTTGGGTTAATGGGAGGTGTGTCAATAGCTGCATTTTTAGGAGGTAGTCAAGTTTTGGGGGTCGTCCCGGAAGCTTTGGCATAAGGGGACATCATTGGAAAAATAATTGGAGAGGAACTACAGGTCTCCACAATGTCTGTTCAAATAAATGTAATGTTTAACTATGCCGATGCCTTCATTGCCTTACTAGGTGGTCTAGGCACATTGGAAGAGATCTTTCATATTTCCTCTTGGGCCCAACTGTACATTCACCATGAACCCATAGGTTTGTTAAATGTTAATGGTTATTATGATAAGTTGTTGTCTTTTCTTGATCATGCTGTTGAACAGGAATTTCTAACATCTTCTGTATGACAAATCACACTACTGCTACTGCTGAACAATTGATTGACCAACTACAATCCTTCATTCCTGTAATTGATCCCTCCATGAGTCGTATAAATTGATCATTTAAGGAAAGCCGTAAAAAGCTTAGATTCGA
>NW_011501735.1:0-142 GCF_000495115.2 Populus euphratica
TTATCGTGTTATTTATTATTTTGATACTTCTGTAGTTAGGAGATGACATCAATCTTTTGGTGTTGTCAAGTTTTTGGCGCCGCTTGAAACGACTAAAAGATTGATGTCTTCTCTCAAGTGTAGGAGTATCGAAGTAATAAAT
>NW_011501735.1:609-733 GCF_000495115.2 Populus euphratica
AGTCCCTTTCATAGCTCAGTGGTCGTTTATACCATACAGTATGGGCTATGAAAGCACTAAGCATAACAGGGAATGACTATGAAAAAAATTACGTCTTTCCTATGGTATGGGGGATTTTCTGCTT
>NW_011501735.1:811-1119 GCF_000495115.2 Populus euphratica
TCTTACACCATTAGTGTAACCTTTTCACCTTGACATAATAAACTTAGCTAAACATATTGAAAGAAAGAAAAATAAACAATCAAAATAAAAAGGTAAATAAGATAAAAGTTAACTAACTAAAGGAAAGGAAATGAAAGGCATAAACTTGATTTAATGAAAGCAAAACATAAGCAATATAAAAAATACAAAGAGAGAAAGCAAGAGCATGATCATGATCTGGAAACCAAAATGTGCACTTGAAAACATGAAAGTTGTAAAAAATCATCTCATCTTTCCAGGAAATGACGTTTGGACTGCTGGAACTCAAT
>NW_011501735.1:1587-2723 GCF_000495115.2 Populus euphratica
TAAAACCATGATAAAAATGCACTTTTAAGTACTAATCACCGTTGTCGGGAAGATAAATTCTTGTACAAATTATAGTATTTATTTTATTTTATTTTCTCTTTTTACTTTTCTTATATCTAACCTTGTGTCTTTTGTTTTGTGTCTTCTTTTTTTGTTTTCTTCTTCCTTTTATTATATTCCTACACGTGCATGAGAGTGTGATCACGTATATTAAGTGGTAGACTTTATAGGGTATCCTCATTATTTTTAGAAAATATGATGGAAGAAGATAATTAGTTGCTTCATAAAGAGAATAATAAGAATAATCGTGTTAGAACACTTAGAGACCATATGAATCCCATAAGAATAAGTGCACCCTTATGCATTGTTTTCCCTCCTGATATATCTCATTTAATTTTAAGCCAGACATTATTCAACTTTTTTCTTTTTTTCATGGCTTAGATTTAGAAAATCCATATTTGCAATTTACAAAATTTGATGAGGTTTGTAACACCTATAATGACTCAAATTGTAGTATGAACACCATCAAATTAAAGCTTTTTCCTTTTTCATTAAAAGATAAAGCTAAAACATTGCTACAAAATTTGAGACCTGGATCTATTCGTGCTTGGGATGAAAAGCAACAACCATTTTTAAAGAAGTTTTTTCCTTCTCATAAAACAAACTTTTTCAAAAGACAAATCACAACTTTCACTTAAAAACCAGGAGAAACATTTTACCAATGTTAGGATAGATATCAAGATTTGCTTAGTACTTGCCCTCATCATGGTTTTAAAAAATGAAATTAGTTTCATATTTTTATGAAGAGTTAACACCTAAAGATAGGCAAATGGTTGAATTGATATGCAATGGAATTTTTAAAGATAATGACCTTGATGAAGCAATGAAGTACTTAGACTTGTTAGCTAAAAATGCTCAACATTAAGACACTGTAGGTGCATAGGAGGCACTATGTAAAACTCAACCTGATATATCTAGTACAATTTTTTTTTATTACCTAGCTTATTTTCTATATCTAGCACTCTATGGATATGACCTCGATCTTACTGAGTTAATTGCTACATCGCACACTCGTGCACCTCAAACTTCACAACCATCGTTTCAAGCAAACCATAATTTCCAAAATTCTCATGAAA
>NW_011501735.1:4463-4717 GCF_000495115.2 Populus euphratica
GGAAACAAATCCATCAATTATTTTCAACCAAGTTATTATTAATTTAATTTCTGTTGAGTTTTTTTTTTATTACCTAGCTTATTTTCTATATCTAGCTAGCTCTTTGTGGATATGACCTCGATCTTACTGAGTTAATTGCTACATCGCATACTCGTGCACTTGCGAGTTAAAACAAGCCGATCATAAAAAGTAGTCAAGCAACAATGAAAAGGCCCAAAGGATTTTTGTTTTAACCCAGCCGAACCATATGGGTT
>NW_011501735.1:4782-5795 GCF_000495115.2 Populus euphratica
ACATTGCTTGCATTCATTGAAAAGCAAGAGACAATCAATACTTAACTTACTCAAGACATGATAGATTTTAAAGATACTCTTGCAAAATTGACATTTGCTCTCGATTTCCAAGAGAAAGGTAAGATTTCATCTCAACCACAACAAAATCCCAAGGGGCAATACAATGCAAATGCAAGTAATTCTGGAAGTCAACACATGGATCAAGTCAAATTAGTCATACTCTTCGCTATGTTAAGGTTATCATAAAACCCACTCTTGAACCTTGTAAGAAAGATGATGAGTCAATTTTTGAGGGTAAGGAAGGGGTTGAATATATATATTGCAAAGAGAAGACTGATTCCCCGCCAGCACTTCCATTTCCTCATGCCATGACCAAACAAAAAAAAGTCAATCATAACTCTGAAATCTTTAAAAATTTCAAATAGGTAAGGTTCAATATACTTTTACTGGATGCTATTGAACAAGAACCTTCTTATGCTAAATTTTTGAAAGATCTGTTCGTTATGAAGAAGAAGGTGAATGTGAAAAAAGAAAGCCTTTTTAGTCGAACAAGTACGTGCCATTCTTCAAAACAATAATGCTTTCAAATATAAACACCTTGGTTGTCCTACAATTTCTTGCTTTATTAGAAAACATAAAATTGAAAGAGTCTTACTTGATCTTAGAGTTAGTGTGAATTTACTTCCATTTTTAGTTTTTCAAAGTCTCAATCTAGGTGAGTTAAAACCAACTTTTGTAATTGTCTTACTTGCTAATAGATTTGTAAAAATGCATAGAGGAATAGTTGAAGATGTGTTAGTACAAGTCAATAAATTCGTTTATTCTATGGATTTTATTCTCTTAGACACACAACCTATTGAAGCATGTAATTCATTTCATGTTATTTTAGGACATTCGTTTCTTACAACTTCTAATGCATTGATTAATTGTAGGAATGGACTGATGAAGCTATCATTTGGAAACATGACATTGGAGATGAATATTTTCAACATTTGCAAGCAACCTAAAGATGA
>NW_011501735.1:5882-6102 GCF_000495115.2 Populus euphratica
AGTTAGATGAATTTGAAGATTTGCAAATGATTTATTCTCAAGAAGAAATCATGAATGAAAAAGACATTGAAAATGTTGATGCAGATCTTTTCTCAAAAGTGATAACAAATTTGACATCCGACATCATATGATGCTTTTAAATCCTATTCTTATCATCAGGATCTTTGACTGTTAGGGTATAGATTTTATGGGTCCATTTCCTTCATCATTTGGTTTTTTA
>NW_011501735.1:6172-14952 GCF_000495115.2 Populus euphratica
CTGGGGTATAGATTTCATGGGTCCATTCCCTCCATCATTTGGTTTTTTATACATATTAGTTGCAGTAGATTATGTTTCAAAATGGATAAAGGTAATTCGTTTGTGATAGAAGGGATTTATTTTCTTTTATTATATCTAAATTCGAGTTTTGGTATGCATGTCTGTTATTCTCATGGTGTTTTATATGTTTACTGGGTTTCTAGAGTATTCAGTGGGTTGTGGGGATTAGTTGTGGTACGCGCAAGCTGACTCAAACACTTCATATAAATAAATAAAAAATTATATTATTTTTTATTATTCAAATCCGCCGCAACAACTAGTCCATGTGAACAAATAACAAAGCAGCCTCTTAAGTTTCCTGTAATAATGTTTCAACCCCATATGACATGGCTATAAAACTACACTGAAAGCTGGAGCCGTTTTACTTTCTTTTGATTAATGATAGATTATTTTAGTTGATTTTCTAAATAACCATTAATAAAAAAATAAAAAAATTATATAAATAATTTTTTTTTTAAATTTTATTTTATTTTTAAAATTAGCATACCAAAACTATTCAAAAATATATAGAAAACATCAAAATAATTTTTTTAAATTAAAAATAATTAAAAAAACATCCCAACTCATAGAGGGTGTTTAAGTTGTTTTTCGATGTAAAACTAAAGGAAGATGTAAGCCACAATCAGAACTACATGCACATACACATGCTTGTTCATAAATAAATAAATAAAAGAGAAAGAAAGAGTATGAGACTCCAGCTGGCCTATATATAAGTGGTATGATTGCATTTTCAAGTTCTCATCTATAAAATCTTCTCTTCCTTTTCTTTATTTCTACTCAACCCTTACATTCAACAGATATAGAAGTGTGTAGAAATGAATCAATTCAACTATTTACCTATCTCTAGGTGTTAACCCTTCATAAAAATATGAAACCAATCTCCATGTTTCAAAACCATGATGAGGGCAAGTATTAAGCAAGTCTCGATACCTATCCCAACATTGGTAAAATGTTTCTCCTGATTTTTGAGTGAAAGTGGTGATTTGTCTTTTGAAAGAGTTTGTTCTATGAGATGGGAAAAACTTCTTTAAAAACTGTTGTTACATTTCATCCCAAGCACGAATGGATCCTGGTCTCAAATTTTATAGCCATGTTTTAGCTTTATCTTTCTTTGAAAAAGGAAGAAGCTTTAATCTGATAGTGTTCATACTACAATTTGAGTCATTATATATGTTGCAAACCTCCTCAAATTCCCTTAAATGCAAGTATGGATTTTTCAATTCTAAGCCATGAAAAGAAGGTAAAAGTTGAATAATGCCTAGCTTAAAATTAAAATGAAATGCATTAGGAGGAAAAACTATGCATCATGGTGCACTTGTTCTTATGGGATTCATGTGGTCTCTAAGTGTTCTAACATGGTTATTCTCATTATTTTCATTATGAAGTAATTGATTATCCTCTTCGACCATATGTTTTGAAAATGATGAGGATACCCTAGAAAGTCTACCACTTGATGTACGTGACCACACTCTTATGCACGTGTACGAATAGAATAAAAGAAAGCAGAAAATAAAAGAAGAAGAAATAAGAGACAAGAAACAAAGTTATATACAAGAAAAGTGAAAACAAAAAATAAAATAAATACTATAATTTGTATAAGAACTTACCTCCCAGGCAATGGCGCCAAAAACTTGACACGACTAAAAGATTGATGTCTTCTCCCAAGTGCAAGAGTGTCAAAGTAATAAATAACCCAGCAAGACTAGGGTCGAACCACAAGCAGGTTAATTGTATAAATTATAAACAACAACAATAGTAACAACAACAACAACAATAATATTAGTAGCAATAATAATAATAATAAAAGTAGTAGTAATAAAGAAAAAGAAGAAGAAGAAAAGTTGATAAGAACTTTGAGATGGAAGATTAACATAAGGATTAAACAATGATAACAATAAATGTTAAGGTTAGAGGATCCACTAATGGTACGTCAAACAAGTATAGTATAAACTTTTATTATTCAATTGGAAACCACACACAAAGGAGGTTCCAATCAGATTATATATTGTTAACATGATTACATTAGTCATCTTATTCAATTAATGCTAATACTTGCAAATCAGATTATATATTGTTAACATGATTACATTAGTTATCTTATTCAATTAATGCTAATACTTGTAAATCTCGTCAAGCATTCATGATTATAACTTATGTTAACAACAAATCAAGTTCCTTTCATAGCTCAGGTGTCGGTTATACCATACATTATGGGCTATGAAAGTGCCAAGCATTTGTTGTACCAAGTGTTATACAACATAAATCAAGACTAGTCTTTTAACAAGCAAAGTATTAAAGAGTGAATAAGATAACAAATACAAAACATGTTAGTATCAAACATTAAAGTCCATATTAAGTTTACACTATACTTATTCTTACACCATTAATGTAACCTTTTCACCTTGACATAATAAACTTAACTAAACATAATGAAAGAAAGAAAAATAAATGATTAGTACTTAAAAGTGCATTTTTGTCATGGTTTTATATCATCATTTTGCACTTGAAGTATCAATAACTCAACTAAAACATGTTTTATAATAATATATCTAATAATATAAGATAACTTTAATTTGTGGTAAATGTACTTGAAGTATTAATAACTCCTTAACTAAAATATGTTTTTATAATAATGTATCTAATAATATAAGATACCTATAATTTGTGGTAAATGTTCATTTTAAATGCAGGCCTATCACATAAATGAAAGGATTGATTGATGACTTTAAGAACTTCAATTGCAAGGGCAAAAAGATGACCAAAATTAGAAAAGAGATGTCGGTGCAATCCAAATCGGAACATTGTTCGATAATTGGGTCATATCTGGAGCTATAGATCTCAGATTTAGGTCTACTTTATATGGATGGAAAGGTAAGACATAGACCTACAACTTTCATATGGAGCCCAAGATCTAAAAAGGTCATTTTCAAGTCCAAATTGTAGCAACAACAAAAATGCCCGAATCTGTCCTCCAGCCTGAGCACTGTTCAGTATTTTGGCCATATCTGGAGTTATAGAAGTCCAAATGAGCTGAATGTTTTACAAAAGAAAGCTGAGACAATTGCCTAAAACTTTCATGTTTTCAAGTGGCTCCAATTTTGACGTTATCAAGTTTATGCCTTTCATTTCCTTTCCTTTACTTAGTTAACTTTTATCTTATTTATGTTCTTATTTATGTTCTTATTTTGTTTATCTATTTTGCTTTCTTTCATTATGTCTAGCTAAGTTAATTATGTCAAGGTGAAAAGGTTACACTAATGGTGTAAGAATAAGTATAATGTAAACTTAATATGGATTTTAATGTTTGATGCTAACATGTTTTATATTTGTTATCATGTTCACTCTTTAATACTTTGCTTGTTAAATGACTAATCTTGATTTATGTTGTATAACACTTGGTACAACAAATGCTTGGCACTTTCATAGCTCATACTGTATGGTATAACTGACACCTGAGCTATGAAAGAAACTTGATTTGTTGTTAACATAAGTTATAATCATGAATGCTTGACAAGATTTACATGTATTAGCATTAATCGAATAAGATGACTAATGTAATCATGTTAACAATCTATAATATGAGTGGAACCTCCTTTATGTGTGGTTTCCAATTGAATAATAAGAGTTTATATTATACTTATTTGACATACCATAAGTGGAACCTCTAACCTTAACATTTGTTATTATTATTGTTTAATCCTTACATTAATTTTCCATCTCCAAGTTCTCATCATCTTCTTCTTCTTCTCTTTCTTTATTACTACTACTACTACTACTACTACTACTACTACTATTATTATTATTATTATTGTTATTATTGTTATTACTATTATTATTGTTGTTGTTGTTATTATTATTGTTGTTATACTATTGTTGTTTATAATTTGTACAATTAACCTCCCTGTGGTTTGACCCCGGTCTTGCTGGGTTATTTATTACTTCGACACTCCTGCACTTGAGAGAAGACATCAATCTTTTAGTCGTGACAATAAACAAACAAAATAAGAACATAAATAAGATAAAAGTTAACTAAGTAAATGAAAGGAAATGAAAGGCATAAACTTGATATTAATGAAAGCAAAGTATAAACATTGCAAAAAATACAAAGAGAGAAAGCAACAACATGATCTTGATCTGGAAACCAAGATGCCTAAATGCATGGCAAATGCCTCCTTTTATAGGCCAAAATTAGGAAGTATTGATTGGATGACTAATTGATGAGTGGGTGACCAACTCTTGACTTGGTGACAATCCTTATCTTCTCTTGTCTGCCCAAAACGTTATTAATAATGTCAAAATTGGAGCCACTTGAAAACATGAAAGTTTTAGGAAATTCTCTCAGCTTTCTTGTGTAAAACATTTAGGTCATTTGGACTTCTAGAACTCTAGATATAGGTCAAACACTGAATAGTGCTCGGGCTGGAAGACAAGTTCAGACCTCTTTGTTGTTGCTCCAATTTGGACTTGAAAATGACATTTTTAGATCTTGGGCTTCATATGAAAGTTGTAGGCCTATGTCTTACCTTTCCATCCATATAAAGTAGACCTAATTGAGATCTACAGCTCCAGATATGACCCAATTACCGAAGAGTGTTCCGGTTTGGATTGCACCGACATCTCTTTTCTAAGTTTGGCCATCTCTTTGTCCTTTCAATTTCAGTTCCTAAATTCATCAATCAATCCTTTCATTTATGTGATAGGCTTGCATTTAAAATGAATATTTACCATAAATTAAAGGTATCTTATATTATTAGATACGTTATTATAAAACATGCTTTAGTCAAGGAGTTATTAATACTTCAAGTGCAAAATGATGATACAAAACCTTAATAAAAATGCACTTTTAAGTACTAATCATCAGTACCCTCTATTACCTACAAACTAGTGGCCAAGCTGAGTTGGCAAATAGGAAGATCAAGAACATTTTAGAGAAAATAGTCAACCCAAACTGTAAAGATCGGTCTTTTTGACTAGTTGATGCTTTGTGGGCATATCATACTACTTACAAGACCTCTTTAGGAATGTCTCCTTATAGGCTAGTTTATGAAAAGCCTTGTCATCTCCCTGTTGAGATTAAGCATCGTGCATATTGAGCCATCCATCAATTCAATGATAATGAAAACGAGGTTGGTAAAAATAGAAAGCTTCAATTGGATGAATTAGAGGAGCTAAGAAATGATGCATTTGAAAATGCAAAAATTTCAAAACATAAAATGAAAACTTTACATGATAAATATATTCTTAGAAAAGCCTTTCATGTTGGTCAAAAGGTTCTCTTGTATAATTCACGATTACATCTCTTTCCTAGGAAGTTGAGGATAAAATGGATTGGTCCATTTGTGATTAAATCCATCTCTGAGCATGGTGCCTTTGAGGTAGAAAATCCTAAGAATGGAAATGTTTTCAAAGTAAATGGTCATCGATTGAAACCTTATCTTGAAAACTTTATGGCTAAAGTTGAGATATTGGATCTTGAAGATCCAATACCATTGTAGTATCACAAGTAATGAGTTTTTTTTCTTTCCTTTTCTTTTAGTTTTCCAACTCTTATATTTACTTGTTCATGCATTAGGGACAATGCATTATTCTAAGTTGGGGGTGTGAGGTTCTTTATTTGTAAAAAAAAGAAAACTTGGTTTGATGTTTTCTTTTAGTTGTGATATGTAGGTAAAAAAAAAAAAAACCAAGCAAAAAGTCAGCTCATGTCTAATTCAATCAGACATCCATCCTTGAAAAAAAAAGGGAGTAATAATTTTCTAATCTTTATTCTTTTCTTCTCTATTTTTTTTTATATTGAGGATAATGTAAAACTTAATTTTAGATATTTAATTATGTTGAATGCTTGAGATGGCCATGCTTATTTAAAAAAAAAATTGCATTCGTAATTGAGTAAGACTTGTTTGAGATCAACATTACATTTTTGGATTCATTATTGTGTTGAACATTGCATTCTTTAATTTGGGATATATAATATTTTATAAAGCAAGATATAGCATACTTTCAGTTCTCTTTAAGATTATTGAAGTACATCTTTCCTTGTAAAAGTTGTGTGAGTTGTGTGACTATGCATAAAAGATAAGTGTGATGCTTTACTTGTGATCATCCCTTTTGATCTAGTCCTAAACAAGGTTTAAGTAAATAGAGTAATAATTATTAGACAATTAAATAAATAAATATGTACAAAGTTCTATCTACTCTAATGTTTTGAGTTGGTTAGTAACTAGGGATATTCATCACAAATGTTTATCTTTACATCAAACAGCATCTTGAAATATGAGTACACAAAAGCACTTTAAATTTGTGACTTTGTGAGTAACCGGGTGCATTCATCACAGATGTTTGTATTCACGTCAAAAGAAAAGTGACCACTTAAAGAAAAAGAATAAATAATATCTTAAAAAAAGAAAAAAGAAAAACAATATAGATATTTCTCTAGTTTGCTACCTTGTTTGTAGTAGTGAAAAGGGAAGATCACGGGTTGAGTTTTTGTATGAATAAATTATGTTGACCGCAAGATAAATACAATTGAATTTGAAATTTTGTATGGATATTTGATTTAGAGAATCTGAGTATGTTTATTTCTCTTTATTTGCTATTGTGTATACACTAAGTTGAAGATACTAATATTTACATGATAGGTCCTTCAAGTGTGAAGAGTCGAGCCTAATTATAGTTATTATTATTCTTTTTATATAACAACCTGGCTTTTCAAGCCCCAAAACAACATAATTTTTTTTTTTACTTGAAACACATCGTGTCGGTAATTTGCGAACCTATTTCCTCACATCATCAAAATGCAATCCATACATCAACAACATCAACATTTCATTTAAAAGGAAATTTTACATAAACACATAATATTATGTTTGCATGCTTAAAAGTTCATATTATAATATACATCCATAGACATGAGTTTGCATTCCTATCCTACTAATAGTCACCACGAATTTAAACAAAAGAGTTCAATAAAAGTTATACGTTTAATACATTAATCCATACAAAACACATCGTGATTTAGGATGCAACTACTGATTCCTTGTAAAAGTAGGTTCTCGTGTATCGGGTTTCCTAGGCATCTCGTTGATGTGATTCCCTGTTGCAGTGCAAAACATTTAAGAGAATGAAATTGCTTATTAGTAATAATGATAATTACATGTTCTGGTAGAAAAATGAAACATTAACATTATTCCATGGTTGATGCATGATATTTATAGTTTCTTCATGTACATAGTATACATAATTTATAGTACATATAGATGCACCAATTCTTGTAATCAACCATAATCTTAAACCTAGCTATCCTCTCAAGGCATCATTTGTTGAGGTTAACCGTTCACTCACCCCAATCATCCACTTCGGATGCCTTTAGCAGAAGCTAATCAATTATTTGTCTTGGTCATCCCTTCGGATGCCATTAGCCAAGGCTAATCACTCCTATGTCCTGGTCATCCATTTGGATGCCATTAGCCGAGGCTAATTAGTCGTTCACCTCAGTCATCCCTTCAGATGCCATTAGTTAAGGCTAATCATTCCTTTATCCCGGTCATCCATTTGGATGCCATTAGCCAAGGCTAATCAGTCATTTGTCCCGGTCATCCCTTCAGATGCCATTAGCCGAGGCTAATCATTCCTTTATCCCGGTCATCCATTCTCATGCCATTAGCCGAAGCTAATCAACCATTTGACAACATTTAACGTTTGACAATCTGATATTTATTCTAACCTAATATGGTAACATTCATGTTAAAGTATCGCATTATTTAACGTATGAAAAAGGAAAGTGGAAGTCACCTACCTGCTACACTTGTGGTTTGTTCTTGTCTTGACGATGGTCCGATCCTGACCGCACCACCTAAGACAATAATGGTCACAAATCAGTACATTTGTATTTTTGAATCACATTTGTCACCACATTTATCTCAAAAGTTCATATATTCACATTCAAGTGTTCCACATTTTACACCATCATACCATGAAATTGTTGCTAGCATTTAAGTCATTTCTGCCTATAAGGCTTATTGTAGAAATTGGCAGTGAGAACTGGTTCGCTACAGGTTGCCAAATTCAATAACAAGAACTGTTTCGCTGTAGGCTGCCAATTCGGCAACAACAACTGTTTCGCTGCTGGCAGCTAGTTCGGTAGTGAAAATTTTTTCGCTGTTGGCACCACTATTTCGGCAGCATATGCTAACTTGTAGGAGACAACTCAGTTTCAACATTTAAGTCATTTCTGCCTAGGAGGCTTATTGTAGAAATCGACAGTGAGAACTAGTTCACTGCAAGCTGCCAAATTCAGCAGCGAGAATTGTTTCGCTGTAGGCAGCCAATTCGACAGCAACAACTATTTTGCTTCCGGCAGCAATTCAGCAGCGAGAATTGTTTCGCTGTAGGCAGCCAATTCGACAGCAACAACTATTTTGCTGCCGGCAGCCAGTTCGGCAGCGAACATTGTTTCGCTGTTGGCGCCACTATTTCGGCAACAGATGCTAACTTGTAGGAGACAACTCAGTTTCGGCAGCTGACACGACTAAAAAATTGATGTTTTCTTCCAAGTGTAGGAGTGTCGAAGTAATAAATAACCCAGCAAGACCGGGGTCGAACCACAGGAAGGTTAATTGTACAAATTATAAACGACAATAGTATAACAACAATAATAATAATAACAACAACAATAATAATAGTAATGACAATAATAACAACAATGACAATAACAATAATAA
>NW_011501735.1:15018-27050 GCF_000495115.2 Populus euphratica
CAATAATAATAATAATAGTATTAGTAGTAGTAGTAGTAGTAGTAATAGTAGTAGTAGTAGTAGTAGTAGTAGTAGTAGTAGTAGTAGTAATAATAATAATAAAGAAAGAGAAGAAGAAGAAGATGATGAGAACTTGGAGATGGAAAATTAATGTAAGGATTAAACAATAATAATAACAAATGTCAAGGTTAGAGGTTCCACTTATGGTATGTCAAACCAGTATAATATAAGCTCTTATTATTCAATTGGAAACCACACATAGAGGAGGTTCCAATCAGATTATAGATTGTTAACATGATTACATTAGTCATCTTATTCGATTAATGCTAATACTTGTAAATCTTGTCAAGCATTCATGATTATAACTTATGTTAACAACAAATCAAGTTCATTTCATAGCTCAGGTGTCGGTTATACCATACAGTATGAACTATGAAAGTGCTAAGCATTTGTTGTACCAAGTGTTATACAACATAAATCAAGATTAGTTATTTAACAAGCAAAGTATTAAAGAGTGAACAAGATAACAAATACAAAACATGTTAGTATCAAACATTAAAGTCCATATTAAGTTTACACTATACTTATTCTTACACCATTAGTGTAACCTTTTCACCTTGACATAATTAACTTAGCTAGACATAATGAAAGAAAGAAAAATAGATAAACAAAATAAGAACATAAATAAGAACTAAGTAAAGGAAAGGAAATGAAAGGCATAAACTTAATATTAATGAAAACAAAGCATAAAAAATACAAAGAGAGAAAGGAAGAGCATGATCTTGATCTGAAAACCAAGATGCCTAAATGCATGGCAAATGCCTCCTTTTATAGGCCAAAATTGGGAACTATTGATTTGATGACTAATTGATGAGTGGGTGGCCAACTCTTGACTTGGTGACAATCCTTATCTTCTCTTGTGTGCCCAAAAAATCATTGATAACATCAAAATTGGAGCCACTTGGAAACATGAAAGTTGTAGGCAATTCTCTAAGCTTTCTTGTGTAAAAACTTCAGCTCATTTGGACTTCTAAAACTCTAGATATGGCCAAAATACTAAACAGTGTTCGGGCTGGAGGACAACTTTGGGCTTCTTCGTTGTTGCAATAATTTGGACTTGAAAATGGCCTTTTTAGATCTTGGGCTCCATATGAAAGTTGTAGGCCTATGTCTTACCTTTCCATCCATATAAAGTAGACCTAAATCTGAGATCTATAGCTCCAGATATGACCCAATTACCGAACAGTTTTCCGGTTTGGATTGCACCGACATCTCTTTTCTAATTTTGGTCATCTCTTTGCCCTTGCAATTTAAGTTCTTAAAATCATCAATCAATCCTTTCATTTATGTGATAGGCCTGCATTTAAAATGAATGTTTACCATAAATTAAAGGTATCTTATATTATTAGATATATTATTATAAAACATGCTTTAGTTAAGGAGTTATTGATACTTCAAGTGCAAAATGATGATATAAAACCATGATAAAAATGCACTTTAAAGTACTAATCAGATACCATTCCTAAAGAACAACATTGTGCATTACAAGTCCATCTAGCACATCGATGACAGACTTTCAATCGTTTTGCACGACATTTCTTTGCAAAAGTGCTTTTACCTCTTCCCGGCATGTGTGAAATGAAGGAGTTAGAGGACTCACTTGATAATCAAACCTTTGCTTCAATCAACCAGCGAATATCTTCAGGAATTCCATGATACATTAACAATCTCAATCTTGCACATCTAGCACGGTAAATATTTGTAATCGCATTCTGAGGCAAAGCGAGAAAATACTTTTTTAATTTTTCAAGATTAATGTCTATTTTCAAATGAGAATTGGAAGAGAGATTCATAGAATTGCACAAATATATACACAGGTATCAGTTATTATAGGAAATTGAAAGAATTGACTTAAGTCACGGAGTACCGTTATCCGTCATTTGACCGGGGTGACAGAAGCTAGCAAAAATCACTCAAAAAGAAACACAAAAACAATGTGAGAAAAAAAAATAATCAACCTTTATCTACAAGATCATTCAAACTAGTTGATTCATTTTTACTAGGAAAATTATCAAAGTAAGCTTTCAAACAATGTCCATTTTCCTTAAAAACATTGTCATTCATTGAATTCTCAATATCACAAGCCCCATAAGGATTACTCCATCTTGATATGAGCTCTCTAGGGAATGCATAGAGTTGAGAATTATAAAACAAAACTTTTTGACTAGTGTCAACTTTTTGACAATTTTCACAAGTTTTGCAGAATGCATGTGTGTCCTTGAACATGGTGGGCCAATAAAATCCATTTTGAAAGATTTTTGTGGCTGTCTTTTTTTATGAGAAATAACTTCCACATGCTTCAGAATAACAAAGTTTAATGACATTACTTACCTCATTGTTGGGAATGAATCATTGAAATATTTGATAAGGACAATATTTGAATAAGTTAAGGTCATCACAATAAAAGTTCTTCACTTCGTTCAAAAACTTTGCCTTGTTTTAGGTACTCCAATCAGCTGGCAAATCTCCTAAAGCAAGAAAATTGATATTTTTATCATACCAAGGCATTGGACTAAGAGAAAGTAAGGATTTGTTAGGAAAGTAATCATTGATTGGTGTGATGTTAGATGTCGAATTTGTTGTCACTTTTGACAAAAGATCTGCATCAACATTTTCCGTGCGTTTTTCATCCATGATTTTTTTTTTAGAATAAATCATTTGTATTTCAAAGCATTATTGTTCTGAAGAATAACACTTACTTGTTCGGCTAGAAAGACTTTCTTTTTCACATTCAGTTTCCTCTTCACAGTGCATAGATCTTTCAAAAATTTAGCATAAGAAGGAACTTGTTTAATAACATCCAGCAAAGGTATATTGATTCTTACCTGTTTGAAAGTTTCAAAAATTTCAGAGTTGTGATTGACTTTCCTGAACTTGTATAATAGCATCCAGCAAAGGTATATTGATTCTTACCTGTTTGAAAGTTTCAAAAATTTCAGAGTTGTGATTGACTTTCCTGAACTTGTATAATAGCATCCAGCAAAGGTATATTGATTCTTACCTGTTTGAAAGTTTCAAAAATTTCAGAGTTGTGATTGACTTTCCTGAACTTGTATAATAGCATCCAGCAAAGGTATATTGATTCTTACCTGTTTGAAAGTTTCAAAAATTTCAGAGTTGTGATTGACTTTCCTTTGTTTGGTCATAGCTTGAGGAAATGGAAGTGCTGGCGGAGAATCAATCTTTTCTTTGCAATTTTCAGATTCAACCCCTTCCTTACCCTCAGAGATTGACTCATCATCTTTCTCACAAGGTTTAAGAGTGGGTTTTTCAATAACCTTACCACTGCGAAGAGTAGTGACTGATTTGACTTGATCCATGTGTTGGGTTCTAGAACTACTTGTATTTGCATTGTATTGCCCCTTGGGATTTTGTTGTGGTTGAGATGGAAACTTACCTTTCTCTTGGAAACTGAGAGCAGATGTTAATTTTGCAAGAGTATCTTTAAAATCTGTCATGTTTTGAGCAAGTTGAGTATTGATTGTCTCATGCTTTTCGATGAATGCATGCAATATTTCCTCAAGATTTCTTCTAAGAGGTGGAGCATAAGGAGGTGCATATCCATGAGAATTTTGGAAATTGTGGTGTGCTTGAAACGGTGGTTGTGAAGTTTGTGCATTGTTGTTCTCACTTTTCCAATTGAAATTTGGGTGATTTCTCCAACCAGGGTTGTATGTTTGGGAATATGGGTTGTGGTTGGCCCTTTGGAAATTGTTTAAAGCATGGGTTTGTTCATGGAGACATTCCTTAAAAGAAGGCAAGGTTGGACAATCGTTGGTTGAGTGTTCATAGAACTTTTGATTCTTTTTTAGTTTTGAAAATAGTAGATTGTCACATGACCTTTATAGAGAAAACAAGTCATTTGGAAGACGACTCACTTTTTTTTTTTTTTTTGAAATGGATCAAATTGTTTTGGGTAACCTGCTCAATGATAAAAGAAACGCAAAGAACTTCGCAAGTGGTCTAATTGTTCCAGGTGACCTGCCCGATGAAGAGTAAAACGTAAAAAGAATTTCGTGAGTGGTCTAATTATTCCAAGCAACCAACTCGATGAAAAGTAAAACACAAAAAGAGTTTTGCGAGTGGTCTAATTGTTTCAGGCGACCTATCCAATGATGAAAATACCGAGAAAAATAATTTTTTTCTTTTTTTTTTTACTTTAAAAAGTGATTTTATTGTAATTAGTTATCTATCAAGATAATTATATTAGAATAGGTTACTTATTCATTAAAAAGTACAAATCTTTTTAAAATAATATATTATAATAAATTACCTATTCAAGTAATCACATTATAATAATAATAAGTTACCTGTTTAATTAAAGAATACCAGGATTAATCATGGTCCTAGTAGAGTATCCTGCCTTCTTAGACAACCAATAAATCATAGGCTTTATTAAATACAGAAATCTGGAGAGTGTGGCCTGCCCCGCAGTTTTTTATTTAATTAAGGAAAAAGAGGTAAGGTTGGCTGCGCTTTTCTTTTCTGACGTCTCTCCAACTATTTTCACTGCTAATCATCATCACAAAGATACAGAGAAAGGAAATGGGAGAACCATCAGACCTACAACATCAGCAATCTTTTTTCAAGAAACACTGGGAAGGGTTTACAGGATTTTGGGGAGATAGATTTTCGTTTCTTGAAAACTATGCAAGATTCCTCAGGCGTGATAAACCAATCCCTTCTTGGTCTGATTCTGATGTTCAAGAATTCATTGCTTCAGATCATATTCATGGCCCCACTGTATTATTCCCTTCCCTTGTTTTTTACTTCTTGCGTACTGCTGTAGATTTAGTTTAGATCAGATCATCATTTGGGTTTCCCTTCCTTCACTTGATTTCCTTTCTTTTCTTTTGTTGTCTAAATTTTAGATTTTTTTTTTCATCTGGGTTTTTCTTATCCTTGAATGTTATGCTTCATTTGAAGTAAAGATTTCATTTTTGCTGGATTTACTGCTGATGATGGATCTTGGTTCATTTTGAAAATATTCTCTCATGTTTTTATTTTTATTATTGATTTTGGGTTCCTTTTATTTTGTTTGTTTACAGTTGTACGAGTCCTTTTCCCTTTTTTTTTTTCTAATAAAAAAATGATTTAAGAGTTGTGTGTTTTATTTTTGAGAATAACCATTTGGATCTTTAGCTCTGTTAGAATTTGACTCGAAATTTATCTTTTCATTGTGTTGGTTATTTTGTGAATCGTTCTTATTTATTCTTGATGGTGCTTACTCACTTCGGTATAATTTCCTTATCGGCACTTAAATCACACTCATCAATAATGTGTCTCTGTCTTCAGTTATTTCACAGTTAGATATGAAATTAGTAACGGTGAACTAATATTCTGTCAATTGTAAGCTGCTCAGGTGACCTGCCAAATGAAATCAAACAATTATGTTGAAGAGTCGTGTCCCAAGAGACAATTTCCTTTGTTGTGTTATTATGGTATAATATCAGCTTTAACTTGTTTATGATGCCTGCTGGATGTCAAAACACCCACCTCCAAAGATGATCGTATTGTTTGACCTTTGATATTTGGGCACATGTCATGGGAAAATTTCTAGACACAATCTTTTCCTCATGCTAACATAATATTGAGGAATATTTTATCGAGTATGGTAAACATACATCAAAGTGATGCGGCAGTAACAAGAGGTAGTCACCTAGCAACAGGTGGATGCAATTGATGACTTGTGGTTAATTCAATGTTCTTAACATAAAAAAGGTGTCAAATTATGTGTGCTATTACCACCATAGCGCCATATTTGTGTGCTATTACCATCTCAGTTTATGTGATGGTGAGTTTGTGTAAGTCTGCTTCTTAGGTTCAACCTGAAAGTGCTTACATTATTGGTCAGAACCATTTGTTAAAACATACCGCAAATTAACAGGCTTGATTTAGACTTACTATTGTTATTGTTGAGCACGCTGTCTGCAATTTCTCTTCAGCCAATCGAGCGCTTCCCTCCTTAAGCATTTACAGGGCACCCACTCTAGTCATTGCATAAATGTTTAATGGGCCATTAATAGTAGTATTGTCAAATAATGTAGTTAAAGGTGAATAAAGTCTTTAGGTTACCTGTAAGTTGATTAGATCACATCTATCACTGAACAACACTTGAACCTCAAATGATATTATTAGTTGAGTATCCTGCAGCATCTGAAAATATTACGAATAGTTTGCTGGTCTTCCCAGGTTTCAAATTTAACTTCTTGCTAAAAAGAATACATTTGTTTTGTTATTCTTTTATAAAAGCTGAGTTTTTAAGATGACAATTTGTACGTATTTGTGTCCAAAATGCCTCATAACAGAATTTATTTGTGTTGATTAATTACTAGGGCGAGAATAGAGCTATATGTGTTTGGAGTGTTTTCTTTTAACTCCCTGGTTTGTTCTCATTTTTTGATGGCTATCAGTCAATGGACATTTAAAAATGTTTTTGTTGTTTCCTTCGAACCTCTTGGGCCCTTACACCTGACTTCAATATGTGCATGAATTAAGTGTGCTCTGGCAATATTTGGCTGCTTTTTTTATCACTTATCATATCATGGATTCCTTAAAATTCTTACATAAAATCTATGGCATCATTTCTGCTAACCGTTCTTGTTGTATGCAATATGCATACCTAATCTTTACTGACTCAATTTATAAATTACTGCCAAATCTTGCCCCCATGTTTGCATTATTCATGTATTGTTTCTTGGATGCCCATCAATTTCACTTTTACCAAGCATCTGATATAATTACTGCTGGGGATTTTGTTATCACTGTATTTTTTTCTTTTTGTGAAGTATTTGTTTGCAATCTCTTGACTGGGTTGAAAATGGCTGAAACTCTTCCTCTGATGAACCTTGTTGTACAAATCAATTTATTGGATCAGGGTTTACTGAGTTTTCATAAAATATAAAGTTTTCCTACAGAAGAAGGCAGATACTAGGATAACTATCATTCCATATGTTCTGATGGTTCCTGTTTTGTAGCATGTTTACTGCTTGATCTTTATTTATGGAAAAGCTAGAATAAAGTCGTCTTCTTTTTCAGCTGAGAACTGCTAGGGAAGCAGTAAACTTTGGACTTACAGGAAGTGTAATTGGAGCAGTATCAACAGCAGGTGTTGCCTGGAAATATTCAAGGAGCTTGCATGGTAGTCCACTGCCTCCTCACTCTATTTTTTATTGTAAATATAGTCTTGGAATTGAATGTGTCCAGTAACTTAAGCATGAATGAGGATTCAAATTTTATTATTTCGATTGAGCCATATCACAATGATTTCTGTTTTCAGTTGCACATGTTAGTTTATCTTTTAGTGAAACCTGATTCCACTGTTGATTGCTAAGTAACTTGCAAGAGACTTGTACTTTTGAGGATTGTGTTTCAGGCAAATCCAGTATGCTTAAAATATGCATAAATATGATTTATAGGGACATAGAAATTATAGGACAGTGGAATCATATCCTCAGCCTTGTCTTTTTTGTTCCTTTTTCTTTACATGTTTAGAGTTTTTATTGGCATGACAGATGGTGGAAAAATCATTATTATATAACAATGTACTGGACCAGCTTCCCAGATGTATTTATGCGCCTGCAAATGAACTGAGTTTCTTTAGTTTCACAGTGAAAACAGGCCAATTATCATTAACAGAAACTTGCAGAAAGAAAAGGTGTTCTATCATGTTTTCTTAGTTATGAAAAATTGTCTAGCTTCTTACCCTAATCATATTTAACAGGTGCTGGGCTGTCCTTTCTAGCTGGAGGTGTTTTTGGTTGGACATTTGGACATGAAGTTGGAAACCACTGGCTACAACTCTACAGTTTGGATACCATGGCAGCACAGGTTAAGTTCATTGAGTGGTGGGAGAAAAAATGTGGAGAGTAGTCTTAAGTTGGACTGTTGGTTGAACGTGGAGCTTCACCGAAGAGTCGTTCACCTTTTCAACAATAATATAAATGCTCCTCTGCAGAAAATGTAATGGCAATTTGCATAACTTGTGTTTTATGCTAGAATCTTGAAAATATCATGGATTTACTATCATTGTTCCTTGCCTAGGATCCTAATCGATAAGAATGCAGTTTGGGTGCTGTTGATGATAATAATAAGTTTCCTTGCGCTTTTTTGACATGTGCATGTACTCTGGCTGCAGGATTTTTATTCAACTGAAATTCGTTTTACCTTGAATTACACTTCTGTTTATACAATATCTACTGTGTTATGTAGTTTAATGCCCTTTTTTCCCCATCTGATTCAGTAAGGATCTGTCTTTAGTATGACATGGTTTGGGGTCATAATTGGATTCCTCATCTCTGCCAAGTTGCGCTCAAGAAGTGGCAGCTTCACCTGTAATTAGTAACTAAAATTACGTGAGGAGCAGCAGGTACTGTTGAAGCGTGTAACTGATCTAACAATGGGTATGGTTTGCTTCTCATTTATAGTAGTGAGATTTGTCTTGTGCTACCAAATTATGAGATTCTGTTTATAGAACACTCGAAATGGAAGCGTGCATCGTTGTTACTTAAAGTTTTTTTCTTTAAAGGGCTTCTCTTGTGCAGCTCAGCCTCAAGGCTCAAAAGTAAGGGCCATTCCAAATAAATGTTGCATAATCAATTTGAGATGCAGATGAAAGTAAGGCGTTTCAGCAAAACTAGCATGCTGAGAAAAGACTACATGGATTAAATAAACTAATTCACAATCACACATGGCCAACTTTAGTTTCTTAACTGAAAACGTAAAGAATTTACCCAAAGTTTCAAGTCAATTGTAACTTGAATATTAGCACGCCTACACATGGATTAGAATTGTTCTCAAGGTCATCCTCGTAAACTGATTTTCAACCGCCTACTGGAATAGGTGTTCGAATGGAAGACGACCATTTGCTCTAGTTCTTTATTCTAAATCACATCTGACTTGCCATTCCGTTTCCCTTTCGATAACATGACTATCGGGTAGCTTTGAAGATTGGGGGGCAAATCATCTCATCCATAGCATCCTATACCTGCAAAGAGGACATTATGTGAGCATTAATAAAGCCGTAATTCTAACCAGAAAATCGGGCATTCCATTGTCAAATTAAAACGAAGGGGAAGAAACAAAAAGCAGCATTAGGAATAAAAATACCAGAAAGCAGGCTACGCTCATTTGACTTCACAATTCTCACTGGAAAATGGCAAATCACTTTGAAAGAACAGACAAGAGCACAGGTAATAAAAATACCAAGTGACAACAACCCAGAACCATGCCTTAGCAGGAGATTTAGAATTTTATGCAGGTATAATGTTCATGCCTGCTACTCTATCTGGGTCATGGCATTTCTACTGGTTTCTGTTGGCTCAATTAACAAATCTTCGCACCATTTTCTTAAATTCATTGCATTTATTAACAAGAGAAACTTCCAATCGAAATACCCAGAGAGCTCATTCACCTTAAGCGCAATGATGCAGAGCTAAAGGTCCACCCATTTATGGTAGCAGGAGTAAGAAATATAAATCAGCTAAAGTCCGAAGAAAACTAGAGAGCTCAAACTTCAACCAGGAAAAGAGCTCTATTTGCCAAACCAAACCACATTGGACCAGCTGCTCAAAGGTGTACTCCTTGTCCCCGAATGGGATTTTTAGAGAATCTTGAAGCCACAAGGCAAGAACCTCTCTCGAGCTGGATTTTTATTAACATTTTCCTTCTTTTTGAATTGATGGGATGAAGTTGCGCTAATCAAATTATCACTCTTTCCTGCTAATTCACTGTTTATTCCCTGAAAATGCTCAGGCCAGCCATCAAATCTTTGCACAGCTAACGTAAGTTGAACTAGACAGTCCTTTAAAAAGGACATCGAACTATTACACCACGGGGCCATCACCAAAGAGTGCAAGCTGCAATTACTGTTAGGATTAGGCCCTGTAAACATACCAAGGATCACCTGTTTGTGCTACCAATCTTAGACACGGACCATCAACAGCTGAAAGATCTGGTATGCTGAATCACCCAAGTGTTATTTTCTTTGTGGAGTTACCCTTTCAAGATGATAAACAGGATGAACCTGTGTCTTGTAACCTACCACTTCTATTTAAGTCCAAAAAGGTTAAAAGAAAGGAAAGAGAAACTGCAACAATAGATGATTATCTATTGTTTCTGAAACAATACAATAACTCTTTTGCTTAAGCAATAACCTGGTCTTCCTTTTCTCCTTTCTTTATAAAAATAGATACAAGCAGTGGATACTTCAACTACAGCTATAACAATAGTTGTGAGACGAAAATTAAGGCTCAAGGTTGGTTTAACTTAAAAAGCAATTTGGCTTGAGAATCCACAAAAAAAACACCTTGCTGCAACCTGCCTTCTGTTTTTACTTGTCATCTTGATGCAAATCAGATAGGAATAGGTAAAAGTACAAATCCAAGAATATGCTTATTTACTTGGAATTTTATAGGATATGTGGACTGCTACGTGTTCATCCCCTGCAATAGAGTAACTTTAGTCTCAAACCGATTTGCCTCAGGAATTCACCTAGAACACCTAGTTGCACACCTGCCTACTGTATTTACTTGTGCTCCACTAATGCACATATGGTTCAATGCTGAGTAGGAACAGGTAACGGTATGATAGTGAACAAGGGTACCTTATTTGCTTGGGGTTTTGAAGGTTACCTGGACTGCTAAATGCTTCTCCCATGAAATATGACAAATCTTCACAAATATTCAGACTGTTTTTTCCCATAAATTCCATAGTTCTAGAGATCTGTCTTGTTTCACAAATTATAGCCCAGATGGATGGAAAATCAATGACATCTAGTATAGCAATTCACTACGATAATAGTGAATTATTGTAACATTATTGTAACAATGAAATGGAAACTGTCACCAAATGGCTGTACTGGTCTTCAAAAAACAAGCTGTTACTGCTGCTTGAACTTTTGGCAAATGATAATGAACATGTGGAAGTAGAATACCTATGAACTATATTTGCATTGTTCAATACAATGTAAATTATAAGGACTAGGGATCAACCAATAAAACCAGAAAGAAGCATTTAACAAAATGCTTGGATAATTGGATAAAAGAAAAAACAGAAAGAAGAATGCACCATCGCATATTTGATGAAAACAACTTAAAAAAAAAAAAAGCATCAGTTATCCAAGAGTAACGGATGCATGCAACCAAATGATGTAAAACAGAGTCTTTTTGAACTGGTTTGTGAATAATGCAACAGTGTACATGTTCAGTAGTTACAAGATTTTCACAAATTCATCACCAAATGCTGTAAGAAATGAAATCCAAATCAAAACATACTTTTCTTTTAATGTTGATAATAAGTTTGTGTAGTGGTACTTAAACTGAGTCAGAACTAGCAGCACGTGAAGCTTGCATATTGGTATTGGGATCAGTCATTGGATTGCAGCCACCAACCTCCGGTACTTGCTGATTGTTAGATTCTGCAACTGAACCGTCCTCCACATTATTTAATACAGAAGAGGTTCTATCATCATCTCTGGTTTCTAGACGCTCCATCAAGCGAGATACTGTCGCAATTCCAGCATTGACCTCTCTTCCAACTTCAGAACCTAGATCTGCCATGGTAGTATTGCCAGAAAAAAAATCTTTCTTTCCATCCACTAGTACTCTTTGAAATTGACACTTTATATCTGGAAAGGGAAGTGGGTGAAAATCAATTCATGAGCATACGAGCATGGATTTGTCAACAGTACATGTTATCAAAAATGTCAAATGTTTCCAAATAATTAGTACCTCATTGACACTGCATTGAATTTAGATTTGATAGACTCTGAAAATGATTGAGGTTTCGAAGGCCCTGTTCTGTCTTGACTATTTGGAGAAGACTGTTTAGGAGACCTTCATACAACAAAATTTCAATTGGACAGCCTGAAATCAGTTAAGAATGTTCATCTATAATTATGAAAGTAACCTCAAGTTGAAAAACATAAGCAATACAAAAAATACAAAGAGAGAAAGCAAGAGCATGATCTTGAT
>NW_011501735.1:31132-34122 GCF_000495115.2 Populus euphratica
TTATTATTATTATTATTATTATTATTATTATTATTAGTACTACTACTACTATTATTATTAGTATTATTATTGCTTCTATTATTATTGTTGTTGTTTATAATTATTGTTTATAATTGTTGTTTATAATTTGTACAATTAACCTCCCTGTGGTTCGACCCCGGTCTTGCCGGGTTATTTATTACTTCGACACTCCTGCACTTGGGAGAAGACATCAATCTTTTAGTCGTGTCAAGTTTTTGGCGCCGTTGCCGGGGAGGTAAGTTCTTGTATAAATTATAGTATTTATTTTATTTTCTCTTTTCACTTTTCTTGTATATAACTTTGTTTCTTTTCTTTTGTTTCTTTTTATTTTGTTTTCTTCCTCCTTCTTTTGCTTTGTTGTTCTTCTTTTTATTTTATTCCTACACGTGCATGAGAGTGTGGTCACGTACATCAAGTGGTAGACTTTGTAGGGTATCCTCATCATTTTCAGAAAATATGGCCGAAGAAGATAATCAATCACTTCATAATGAGAATAATGAGAATAACCGTGCTAGAACACTTAGAGACCACATGAATCCCACAAGAACAAGTGCACCATCATGCATAGTTTTTCCTCCTGATGCATCTCATTTTAATTTTAAACCAGGTATTATTCAACTTTTACCTTCTTTTCATGGTTTGGAATTGGAAAATCCATACTTGCATTTAAGGGAATTTGAGGAGGTGTGCAACACATATAATAATTTAAATTGTAGCATGAACACCATCAGATTAAAGCTTTTTCCTTTTTCATTAAAAGATAAAGCTAAAACATGGCTACAAAATTTAAGACCAGGATCCATTCGTGCTTGGGATGAAATGCAACAACAGTTTTTAAAGAAGTTTTTTCCATCTCATAGAACAAACTCTTTCAAAAGACAAATCACTACTTTCACTCAAAAACCAGGAGAAACATTTTACCAATGTTGGGATAGGTATCGAGACTTGCTTAGTACTTGCCCTCATCATGGTTTTGAAACATGGAGATTGGTTTCACATTTCTATGAAGGGTTAACACCTAAAGATAGGCAAATGGTTGAATTGATGTGCAATGGAACTTTTGAAGATAAAGACCCTGATGAAGCAATGGAGTACTTAGACTTGTTAGCTGAAAATGCTCAAAATTGGGACACCGCGGGTACTTATGAGGCACCGAGTAAAACTCAACCTCATACATCTAGTGGAGGTATGTACAACCTTAGGGAAGATCATGACCTTCAAGCCAAGTTTGCATCTTTAGCTAGAAAAGTCGAGGCACTAGAATTGAAAAAGAGTGGTCAATTAAAATCTGTTGAAAACATTGTGTGTCAAATCTGTGAAACAAATGAACACTCAACCAACGATTGTCCAACCTTGCCTTCTTTTAAGGAATGTCTCCATGAACAAGCCCATGCTTTAAACAGTTTTCAAAGGGCCAACCACAACCCATACTCCCAAACATACAACCCTGGTTGGAGAAATCACCCAAATTTTAGTTGGAAGAGTGACAACAACAATGCACAAACTTCATAACCACCGTTTCAAGCACACCATAATTTCCAAAATTCTCATGGATATGCACCTTCTTATGCTCCACCTTCTAGAAGAAATCTTGAGGAAACATTGCATGCATTCATTGAAAAGCAAGAGACAATCAATACTTAACTTGCTCAAACTATAACAAAATTTAAAGATATTCTTGTAAAATTGACATCTGCTCTTAGTTTTCAAAAGAAAGGTAAGTTTCCATCTCAACCACAATAAAATCTCAAAGGCAATACAATGCAAATACAAGTAGTTCTGGAAGCCAACATATAGATCAAGTCAAATCAGTCACTACTCTTCGCAGTGGTAAGGTTATTGAAAAACCCACTTTTGAATGTTATAAGGAAGATGACCAGTCAATCTCTGAGGGTAAGGAAGGGGATGAATCTGAAAATTGCAAAGAAACGACTGATTCACCGCCAGCACTTCCATTTCCTCAAGCCATGACCAAACAAAGGAAAGTCAATCATAACTCAGAAATTTTTGAAATTTTCAAACAGGTAAGGATCAATATACCTTTGCTGGATGTTATTAAACAGGTTCCTTCCTATGCTAAATTTTTGAAAGATCTATGCACTATGAAGAGGAAACTGAATATGAAAAAGAAAGTTTTTTAGCCGGACAAGTAAGCGTCATTCTTCAAAACAATAATGTTTTGAAATATAAAGACCCTGGTTGTCCTATAATTTCTTGTTTTATTAGAGAACATAAAATTAAAATAACCTTACTTGATCTTGGAGCCAGTGTAAATTTACTTTCATATTTAGTTTTTTAAAGTCTCAATATGAAAGTAGTGTCAATAAATTTTGTCATTCTAAGGCATGTGGGGGTCATTTCTCATCAAGAAATACAACTGTAAAAATCTTACAAAGTGGATTTTACAGGCCCACCATGTTCAAGGACTATGTATTCTGCAAGACTTGTAAAAATTATCAAAAGTTGGGATCTATTTGAAAACATCACATGATGCCTCTAAATCTTATTCTTGTCATTAAGATCTTTGACTGTTGGGGTATGGATTTCATGGGTCCATTTCCTCATCATTTAGTTTCTTGTACATACTAGTCGTAGTAGATTATGTTCCAAAATGGATAGAGACAATTCCAAGTCGAAACAATGATCACAAAACAATGATAAAGTTTTTGAAAGAAAATATTTTGAGTTGATTTGGAATCCCTCGAGCCATGATAAGTAATGGTGGAACACATTTCTATAACAAGCAATTTGAGTCTTTAATGAAGAAATATGGAATCACACAAAAAGTTACCACCCCTTATCACCCTCAAACAAATGGATAAGTAGAGCTTGCTAATAGGGAGATCAAACATATTTTGGAGAAAACAATGGAACTCAATAGGAAAGACGAGTCTTTAAGACTTAATGATGTACTTTGGGCTTATCAAACTGCTTATAAAACATCATTAGGTATGTCACCTTATAGACTA
>NW_011501734.1:0-11900 GCF_000495115.2 Populus euphratica
GGGTGCTATACTCTTGAGGGCTGCCTTGGGATGCAAAGGTGTTAGACATTATTACAGAGAGTTTTTGGGCTTTTCCTTCTAGTAGTCCATACCTCCAAACTATATAAGATCCCAATTACTTCCATCCTCGAATATGCTCCCACAATCATTATGTTAGGAAAAGTCACTCTTCAGGAAAATTCACAATTGATTCTGCTTAGGAGACTCTTTGGGATATTAAATCAAAAGACATTGTGCACCATTTACTCAAGCCATATACCACAACACTCCTTCATCTTATGGCTTATTTTTTCTGGTTTAGCTTCATACTATGGACATACTACATGCGTTTTAAATCATTTTAACTTTGATCTATATCTTATATAATATGGATATAGAGACTCGTAACTATCTTTTCTTTGCATACACTTTCTTTGCCTAAGTTTGGGAAGATATATTAGGCAAGACACTCATTTCAATGCAACCTCTATTTGAGTGGGCATGTTTACATCTCTAAAAAAGGAAGAAGTTCACTCATATTCTAACTTGACCAGTCCTCCCACCCACATTCTACTTCGTCTGGAATGAAAAGAATAATAGAGCATTTTCTCATATTTTTCAAACCCATCAGGAAGTTTGTTCAAATATTGTCTAAGAACTTCTAATCCAGGTAATAGATCCATATATTTTGTGGGATATGCCCCTCGTATTTTATACAATTTCTCTTTTTATTAAATTTACACTTATAAAAAAAAAAGTTAAAAGATTTAGCAATAGTGTCCATTGAATAAGTAGTAAAATGTGAGTGTGTGGATGGTGAATTTTGAACAATAAAAAACCATGTTGTTTTAGTTTTTAATATAATATATAATTTTCAACAAAACAAATATTATCAGCGTATTACTAATCTTATATAAATACTCCTATAATAAAAAAAAAATTGAAGAATCATAACTTATAATGAAATGACAAAAAATTATAACAAATTTCAAATGAAATATCTATTTATATAAATGATAAAATATTTTAAAAAAGTAATGGGGTGAGGATAGTTATCTACATTTATATTAATAACGCCTAAATAATTAATTATATAATTAACAAATTTTAATTTATCTTATAAACAACTAGTGATGATTGTAATTTATAAGAGGAGAAAACATTCGAATAATGAAAGCAAATGCTATATGCTATTATGGATGTGAGTTATTATAATTTTTATTTATTTAATTTATGAATTACTTAAAAAGATCATCTAAAGTTTTAGACAAAACAAAAGAAAATTTAGGTTGAAAAAAAAAATCTAATGCCAATTAAGATATTATTTTGTTTAGTTTAATTATTAGATGATTGCATGAAAAATAATAACTAAGAATTCTTAATTATGTTACTACTGAAAAATTAAGCATAGAAATAAACAATTTAACTATATTGGTGAATTTTTATAAATCATATTATAAAATGTATTCTAAACATAAACTAAATGTGTTTGAACATAAACAAAAATTTGCAAAAAAAATTCTATAGTCATGACATCAAACCAAAATCTTAAAAAATGAGCATGCTTGAACAAATTGCATAAGCAATATTTAAACTAGATTGTTAATAATACCTATTTGTTGAAGCCCTTAAAATTTAAATTAGATTAAAATTTTTTATTTTTAATAATCAATTATTTATATTTAAGGTTTTATTTCTTTTTTCTTAATGCAAATAAAATAATTAAAATCAGCCACTAAAATCCAATGACAACACTTTAATTAGTTGTAATGGTAAATAACATTCAAAAATTAGGAAAATAGATTCTGAAAATCTCCCAAATAACAAAAGAAAAAAAGAAATAAAAATGTTAGGAAAGCAAATGAGAGAAGGTTGAAGAGCATTTGCTTTGTATCTTTAAAATATCTCCCCTTCGTACTTTTTTATACTAATATTTTCAACCAAAATTAAGAAGGGTTATTTATTGTTTCTTTTAATGTATCCACATCCTAAACTAAACTAGGTATAATCAAGTTTAGACCCTCATTTTTTATTTGGCCATAGAACAATTATTTAAGTAATTAAGTTTTTTTTTAATTTTATCATTCGATATTATATGTTTATATGGTTTTAAACCTAATAATTTATTTTAATTTATGCATTATATTGTATTTACAATATTAGAAAATTTCCTAACTTTTAATTAATTCTCAATTTTATGAATTAGGATCTAATTTTATTGATTAAAAAAATTGAAACTACATTAATTGAATTTAATAAATAAACAAAACAATTGTTTTTTTATTTTTTATTTTTCATGAGGTATAAAACTACAATTTGATCCTTAATTTTTTTTTTCATCTTTGACCCTTGTTTTTTAAAGGTTTATGATCATAGTCCTAAATTTATTTGTTTTGTGTTTTAGTTTGTAAAATTTGAAAGGAGAGAAAAAGGATTACTAAAAAATAAAAAAGGAAACAGAAAATTGTTGATTGATCAAATTTTAACTATAAAAAAAATTGATTTTTATGTCAATGAGTTCATCTTGATAGGAAAAATTTCATTAATATGTTTTTAATCATTTATATTTTTTAAAAAATAAATAATAATTTAAAAAAATTATTTGGTTGAATTTAATTTTAGATTTTTAGATAAATTTAAGATACATTGAGGTTAGAAATGAGTATACTATTGTGTGTTGTGAAATAAAATGGTTGAAAATAGTTTTTTTTTTTTTTTTGCCAAAACTTAGACTTTGTCCTTTTGACCGCCTCTAGTGGTGAAGATACTATCAATTAATAATGTATCATTTACTGTTTTAGAAAAAATGTCATTTGTTTATTTATTTATTGTTTTAAAAAGAAAGCTAGGCGCACGTAGGCCTGATAGGCCTGCAAGGCAGGCCACCCAACACCCGAATTTCTTTTAATTGAACTAGGTGCGCAAGCCTACCTCTTAGGCCTAGGCACCTAACATCTACCTACGTCCTCTAGTCTTTCTTTTCTTTTCTTTTTTTTCATTCAAATCCACTATAATTAAAAATAATTAAAATGATTCTTAAATTATTTTTTACTGTTTTAAATAATATTTTTAGTTTTATGATAATATTAACAATTTCTTTTCTAATTATTATATACATAATATGCAAAAACAAATGCTCATCAATATTCAATAAAAATATTTTATTATTATTTTTAATAGAATTTTCTAGATAATTTTATCACACTAATTATCTATTTTCCTTCAATCATGAACAAGATATTGAGTTATTGTTTTTATTTTTTTAATTGAAACTTATATTTGATATCATTATAATTTTTTATTTGAAAAATCATACTTTTGATTAAATGTTTTTTGTTAAAATAATTAAGAAATTCATTAATAAGAAAATAAAGTTTATATTTGAGAGATATATTTTTTTCTGATTATTTTAAATGATTGAATTTTTTTCAAACCTTCATTTTTATTTTTTTCAAACCTTCATTTTTATTTTCATTTCTTTTTGTCCTGAAACCTTGGTGCTAATAAAAATATTTCATTCAAACAAAAAAAAAATGAACAAACAAGGAATATTTTACTTAATAAAATATTTTTTTTTCCAAAATTTAAATCATTCTTAGATGTGCACTTATCTATTTTCATTGTAAAAAAAATATATTATTATGTGAAATATTTTTTTTATTATTATTTTCATTGCTATGCATTTACTCAGATTCATTATTGACGGCACCATTCCATTGCATTCCATGAAACTTTATTATTTTCTAATTTTATCCTTGCATGTTAGATTTGGTGATATTTAAGTGTTGATATTTTTTTAACTTCTTGCGAATTCAAGATGTTTAATGAATTTGTAAAATTTAATTTGAGGCAAATTAAATCTAAATTATGATATAACAATAAAAAAAAACCTAATTAAAAACCAAATAAAACAAATGGGTCCATTTTCATCATCACATGAAAAGGTTCGTTTGTTTCTAAGAAGTCTCCATTTATGCATATTTTTCCTTCTATTTTAGGATCTTACTTTTATATACTTTGACACAAAAAAAAATGGTTCATATTGGTATCAATAAATATATTTTGTTAAGAGATATCTCGATAATATATATATATATATATGATTTTTTTATTTAATGTAATTTTTATTTTTAATCATTTAAAGGGTGTTTTAAAGTTGAAAATATATTTAATTAGATTTTTAATAAATTTATCTTTTATTTTAAGGTAAACAAATGATTGAAAATATGTTTTGGGTTCTAAAAATGCAAACTCGGACTTGCCAGCCAACATTAATAGCTCGAATATGTGTTGTATGCTTTAATTTTTTTTGAAATAAGACAAATAATATTTGTTTATTAAAATAAAAAAGCCAAGCACGTGGGCATGACTTCCACATGTGTTTGTGTTTAAGCTTCTTTGTATTGGGACAATCATTTTGGCTTATTTTTCAAGACCTATAAGCTTGATATTTTTTTAATTGCACTTTGGCTTTTTTTTAATTTATTTTTTCTTGGATTTTAAATTTTAAATTTAATTTGTTATTATAAACTTTTTGCATAATTCTCTCAGATTAATTATTCTTTTCCCCTTTCAATTTCATATAAAATATCTAGAAATAATTTTTCATTTTTAATTGAAACTTGCTTCCATGATTTTAGTAAGTTTTTACATAAAAACCAATGCTTCTCATGGAAAAAGACATGTTCTTTTGTAAAAGAAAAAGAAAAAGAAAAACTTCAATTAGTTCTATCGAAATTTTCTCATTAAATTCCAAAGAACAGTATGATCTTTGGCAAGAAAATAGAACTGTTTGCACATCATCAATCTTATTCATGCCACGAAATAACGAGCAAAGGAAAAGGAGATCATAATAGCGCTTCCCTCTGAACTCTTCCATGTCATTCCTGTAAATCCTTCATGATTGATGTCTTGTTCTTGCATCTTCGTACTTAATTTTCACTGTCTGTCCTCGAGTTCAGAAAAAAAGCTGCCGGGATTGAATCATGACCTTGTAGGCTGGCTGGATCTTCTCCAGAACCAACTTCACTCCCTGGCAACATCACCTCCTTGCTCTCAGTTGGTAACCCTACTTCAGAAGCTTCATTGACAGTCTCTGACAACAGAAGGTGTGGTAAGATGGTTTCCTGATCGAAATGAAATCTATCATAAGCTGCATTTCCAGATTCAACATCTTCCATGTTTCCAAAAACATCGGTCGGGCATGCTGTACCGTTATTAATAGAACAACCCTTGTCTTTCAAGAGATCTGGGGACTGTCCAGCATGGTTCAACTCTGCATTCAAATTCGCGTTTCCCTTGACATTGGCGACTTCTAATGCGCCTGTGGTCGCCGCATTCTCCTCCAACATTAGAGAATCCTCTGAAAAATGTGTGCCATCATCATTTACAGTTTCACTTGCATGCTCAGAATGGTTTTCAGGTGGTTCCTCTACAGGGATCGCTACAAGCTCATCATCTGACGGTGATTCTGTTTCCTCAATCTTCACCAGCCTTTCAATCGCTTCAATTGCCGCTTTCATAATCCATCCATCATCAGCATCTCTGCAGAACAGTTGTTTAATTTTATACTCAGGGAAGCTGACAAATTTCAAGTTGCAGAGATATATGTAGGCCTACTGGTAGTTGCCATTAATGAGAAGTATGGGTACAAATTACTCCTCCACACGGTAAAGCTTCTTCCCATCATAGTAAACAAGTAATATGAAATTTGAAGATTTTTGAAAAAACTTGTAGCCAAGCATGTCCTTGTTTCAGGGTCTTTCAAGCTGCTAGGACATATTTGTAAACACACATATGGTAGGATGCCTAATTGAATCATGGTCTGACGTCTAGAATTGCCTCAGAGATACTAACCTTTTCTTTTTATTTTTATGAATGACCTTGCAGATGGAACTAACCTTCCTTTATGAACCAAAATCTAATAATTCTGCAGTATTAAAAAAATAGCAGGCCTGTTTTCTTCTTTCTTTCTTTTTGTCAAATCATTCGGTAAAATGGGCCAGGAGATTTCTTGATTCTATGAAACAGTAGACAGAAAAATTGTCACTCCTTCAGATGCAGCCATTAGATTTTCTCCAGTATTTTTTCAATGCATCCTACACGGCAGCTCACTGTTTTGTTTTGTTTTTTTTAAAAACTTCTACCATTACTGTTATCACTTATTTTTGCGTGCAAGTGATGTGAAATGGCAGATCAGAACATCCATTCTTATAACATGGAATCTGGAAGAGGTAAACTCTTAAATTACTAGATGCAAGACCTGAGAGGCTTAGCTCATACATATCCAAAGCACAATATCATCAGACTTTTTTTTTTTTTGATAAATAGTATTATAGTGACCGTGTGCGTGCGTGTATTATAAACAGTAATGATGGTTTTCCAGGATTGATCACCAGAATATCAACTCAAAGAATTACCTTGTAGGATCCAGTCTTGCTGAATCGAATACTGATTTCATGAGAGTTGCAGGAACCAAGGGATTAGTGGAGAAGTAGTCCCCAAACCTTATGATTTCCACGAGAAAATGCATGTCCAGAACGAACTGTTTCAGAGACGTTGGACATAAATGGAAAACATTGAGTTAATGCTTAAGAATCACAATAACAAATGACAGAATAACAAAGCTGTGTGTGCCTGTAGAAAACCCATTAAAAGACCAACAAGATTTATGGTTTGACGACTTTTTATGTGCGAACCAAATAAATATTCATTACCAAAATTGAGAAGTTCAGTCAAAATCTCGCCAACACAAAGTACAATAATCTTAGAAGTATGAAAAGAAGAATTGGTATCAAGTTTTTTATCTGACTGGCTATAATTTTTAGAACTCGCAGGAAATTGAGCAAAATGCAGAAACAGTTCACGTGTTTAAGAGATATTTATGGTCAGTAAATGTTGAAATTTCTTTGCAGAAGCCGGAAATATTTAAATATGTTATTTCAATATTATTTAATAGGGTTAAGTGACCATGAAGGATTGTTTTGTTATGACAGACAATTGGGAACCATATTACAGGCACAAATTAGTGAGTAGCATGAGATTTGTTCGAGTAGATATGCAAAACAGACAGCAATAATGCAAGTTGATGAAGCTGGTCAGCAGCATATAGAGAAAAGAAAGTCAGGTGGTCAACTTACAGCAAAACTCGATAGTGAACAACAAAATTTGAGCAGATACAATAACAAACTAGCAATAAGCAGTTCTCCAAGCATAAAACAATAGCACATACCTGATTCCGAATGTCAGGATCTTCCAAATTCAAATTTTCTTCAATATTCCCCCATATCTCTTTGTCGTTTGAAATCCAAACAAATATGGCCTCAATCAATTCCCTCATTAGCTCCATCAACCAATCCATTTCAAAAACATCCTTTTCTGTAAGTTTACCTAGTTTTCTCAGTTCAAGAAACAGTACCTGGTTGGGTCACACCAAAATGATAACAGTATGAGTAGAATTTTGTCAACAGACAACTTAAAGAAATTGACTAATGAATATAAGCCTTTAGACCTTTTTATTTCTTACCCTCTCCTACCTCATGCATAACAAAAATATAGGGCCACCTATAACACAAGTTTCCCCTTTTTTTCTTTTTTCTTTTTTTTCCCTTCTTCCTCCCTTTCCCTTTCCCTTTTTCTCTTTTAACTGGGACTACAATAGCACTTAGTGAATGCTTTATAAATGCAAGGTCACCAAGTTCCTCTCTAAAGGAAGAAAATATACCTGAAAGGCAACAGAGGGCACCAAATCATGAATCAGGTCAGGATCAACCTCACTGTCCATGCACTTTTGGGGGGTCAGTTTACAGCCAATTTCAGGAGATATCATTCTGCATACAAATTGCTGGAAGAAATGAGCTTTTAGCCTAACAGATGCATCTTGAACGAATAGCACACGACTTTCAAGGTCCTGCTGATGAAAACCAACTGACTGTTTTTTCATTAGCCTAGAATCAATTGGATTGTTGCTTCCAAAAACACTTAAAATAGTGCTAGAGAATAGATTTTCAAGTGTTGATAGATTTGCCAGAATAGAAACTTGCTGAGGCACTGTCTCTGCTAAAATTAGGCCTGAATCATTTGTTTTAGAGGTGATGGCTCTTTCAAGGATAGCTATGTACTCTGAGAAGAGGTTCATGAGTCCTCTGAGGATAGAATCTTCCAATTGAAGTGCAATCAAAGGGGTAACATCTCCAGTGATAGCCTGAACCAAAAACAAAAAAAGACATTAGCAGAATTGCAAACACTATGAGCATGCTTCGTAATCTTTGTTTCTTTCCTACTTTTGTCAGTTCGGAAGAATAAAATTGTGTCATGACACCAAAAGGAGATAAAGAAAGGGTATTTGAGTTCTTAAATTTACTAAATCTGCCTCCAGAAATCCAAACAGGTTCCCTGCTAATATTGGCAACAGTTCCTTGTGAGTTTTTCCAAAATAAAGACAGCAAAAAAAATGGATTTAACATCAGGAGCTCTCATTGTAGCCCGCAGTATACTGGTTTAATCAATGTGAACATGTTGGCATTTTCTAAGAATATAGATGATGACTGTTTATATATATATATATAAGCAGTCATCATCTATATTTTTATATATATATATGCTGTAAAACCCATGGCAGTCTCTAAGAGTTCCAAGAAGTTAGCTTAGATGACATTTAAAGCTGCTGAATTGAAAAAAAAAAAAAAAAAACGTTTCTGTATATCCAGTTGATTAGTAAATTTAGCGCAGAAAACAATTCAATATGCAGCTGACCTCTCACTGATGATATTTTATACTGTAAATAAGCAAGCAAACCTGCAACACAGTTACGAACTTCCTCCCGCTACTGGTGAGAAGGCAATATTCTGGTCGTTCCCCAATAACCATAGAAGAGCAGCTTTCATTTAAAATTCCAGACAGAAGATATCTACCCAAAACCCAAGCATCAGTTGCAGTGAAGATGCCGATGACTTTCTTAAAATGGTCTACATGTATCAAAAGAACGTCTTCCATACAAGGGCGAACATGCTCAATCAAGCATGGCCTCAACACCAATCTCTGAGATTCTAACAAAGAGCAATATGACAACGCAAATTGCACAGACTCTACAGCTGTGGACAGTCTGCTGCTTACCTCTGAGACAGATATAACATAACTAGCAAAAGAAACAGCAAAGACTTCAATTTCTTCATAGACCCACTGAATAAATTCTGAAGAAAAAGGAGAAGTTTCTCCATACAGCTTCATAAAGCTCCTCGCAGCTTGAGAAATCATAGAAAAAAAGAACCTCGAAAGTTCCCTGATGTATACCCCATGTAAAAACACCTTTGAATTCTGCAAATCATGTATTCCACGAGCAATACGCGAATGATAATACCTCAGCAATAACTGAGTTGCAAGATGACTTTCACCTAGCCTGAAGATTCCAACCAGCGCCTTTTGAAGTTCAGGGGCACTTATTCTTGAATTTTCAGCCACCAGAGTTGATTCCAACGTAAGCATTGCTTTCCTCTCAGAAATCACAGACTTGTATTGCATCAAAACATCCGATGGCACATCGCCTAATTCAACCTCCACTCTTTTAAAATTCTCGTCCTCCGTTTCTAAAATGGCTATTGCTTCATCTATCCTGTTTTCTGACAGCAGAGTGTCCAGAATTTCTAAAATGTCATCGATGTGAACCTCCAACTGATTTGAGGGAGGTGGCTCGTCCATTTCAGATTCTTCAATGATTAATTCCATTGTTTCCTCTGATAACAACTTCAAGTACACGCCGTCAATCAATTCTTTTACTAGCCCTTTTTGTGCAGAAACTTGCGTTTTAAGTTTCATCAGCTCCTTTTCCATGTCCTTTACTTCCTCAAATACTCTTCAAATTCAGAAAATATATAGATAGATAAAGGATAGATCATTTTACACTAAAATGAGGAACAAGAAGATGAATTTTTACCCGAGAAACGCAGAATAATTAGAGAAGATGTTTCGATGAAAATCATCATCGGATAATGCCTGTATCTCCAATAATTCCGCACAAAGGCGCTTTATTCCCTACAAAATCAAAGAAGATAAAAACAAAAGAAAATAAAATTCTTGTGTGTATATATATATCAGTCCCAAACCTGTATACATGTACTCAATTGCATCCTTTTGTCAATTTCTTTTAATAGTTTAAGTTATTTATTCTTTATGTGCTAAAAATAAAATTTGAAAAAACAAAATATATACTTCAAACTTTATAATTACCTTTCCAGCCATGGAATGGAGATTGGAGTCGTGGTCGCCGTTGTCAGAGTAAATGGAAGAGCTGCTGGAGTCGGAGTCGTTTGAATTCTCGGATTCTCTGAATCGGAATCTAGTAGCCGTTGAAGATGATTCCATTGGAATCGATTTTCCATCAAATAGCGAACAAAGGTAAAAATGGCTTTTGATTCACGAATTCATAAGAAGAAGAAGAAGGTATGCTTGGACTTTGGAGGTCTCTGGTGTCCTTTTCTGCAGCTTTGGTTCCTTCGTTTAAACAGGGCACCGTTTTGTCTTTCTCCATTCGTGAACTTCGAGCCTTCAGTCCTCCAATCTCGACACTCTCCTCTTTTAATTGGTTAAAAATTAAAATACTAAGTAATTGGCGCCAATTAAGACGAGGATGACCAAAACCGGTGCGTTTTATCTTCATGTCAAGCTATTGGTTGCCCAAAACAAAAAAAACAAATTAAAAATATTGATTTATCAGGTTTGCAATGATAACCCTTTAAAAAGATCAAAATCAATTAATCATATGTAAAAATCAAAACAAAATATATAAAAAATCAAAATAAAATATAAAATAAAAACTAATTCAAAATATATTTCAAAAAATATTGAGACAATAATATATTAAATTAATTTTCATTTCATGACTTGATCCGCTAAACTCATGATTTGGATCATAAATTCTATTGAGTTACAAAATTTTATTTTTTATCTAAATATATGATGAAAAATATATTTTTTTTAAAAAAGTTAAAAGGTAAAATTGAAAACTAAAAAGAAAAAAAGAAGATGAGAAACAATAACATATTAGATTCTCAGGTTTTTTTATTTAATCCATCAAACCCGCTACTCGAGTCATGAATCTTATTGGATTTAATAAATTTATTTTTAAAAAATAATTTTTAAACTAAATATATGATAACAAAAATAAAAGAGTTTTTTTGTTAAAAAGTTATAAGAATGTAATTGAAAAGAAAAGAAATTAAATAAAAATAAAATAAAATAAAAAGACTCTGCCTAGGCTTTTAAAAAAGTTAAATGAAAAAAAAAACAAATAAAAAACTAAAAAGTAAAATTATATGGAAACATTTTGAATTCTTTAACTAATATTGAAAAAATAAAAAAAAAGATAAGGTTGCATTTGAAATGTTAAACATTATATATGTATTAAAATAAAATTTATTAAAACAAAGTTGAATGAAATTAAGTAATACTTTAAAATATATAGGGAAAGTACTATGGTTTTTTCTATATTTTTTTTTCTTTTTTTCTTCTTCAAAATTGTCTTTTTCTTTCTTTTTTTCCCCATATTTTTTTTGTTTTTACATGTTTTTTTCTTATTTTTTTCCAAGATTGTCTTCTTTTTTCTTTTTTATTCTTCTTTGTTTTTTTTTTAAAATTATCTTTGTTGATTTTTTCTAATATTAAACTAGTTGAGAATTTAGTTCTATAGTTTTTTTTCTTTAAAACATTATGTATTACCACAAAATTTTCCTATATGTTTTTTCTTTCTTTTTATTAATTTTTTTTCAAAATAATCTTTGTTGATTTTATTTTATTTTATATTGAGCTGGTTGAGAATTTTGCTTCGTAGTTTTTTCTTTAAAACACTATGGATTGTTATAATGTTTCCACAAATGATTTTTGTTTAGCTACAATATTTCCCTACATGGTTCTTTTCTTAAAAACAA
>NW_011501734.1:11931-31649 GCF_000495115.2 Populus euphratica
CTACATGTTTCTTTTTTTAAAAAAAATTATCTTCGTCGAAGTTTTTTTAAAATATTGAGCTAGTTTAAAATCTAGTTTTAATTTTCCCCACATGTTTTTTTCATGTTTGTTTTTGCTTTTTTAAAAAAAAAACAATTATCTTCTTCTTCTTCTTCTTTTTATTTTTTGGTGTTTTTTTTAGAATTATTTTTGTTGATTTTATTTTTTTCTAATATTGAGTTGGTTGAGAATTAAGATTTATAGTTTTTTTCTTTAAAACACTGTGGATCACTATAGTGTTTTCTCACATTATTTTTTTATGTTTTTTTGTTTTTTTTTCAGAATTGTCTTTATCGATTTTTTTTATATTAAGCTGGTTGAGAATTTAGCTTTGTAATTTTTTTCTTTAAAACACTGTGAGTTGCTACAATGTTCCCCCACATGATTTGTTTTTTGTTATGATTTTTTAAAATTATTTTTATCAATTTTATTATTTTTAATATTGAGTTGGCTAAGAATTATAATTATAGATTTTCTCATGAAACATTATATATTGCTATAATATTTTCCTGCATGATTTTTTTCTTTCATTTTTGTTTGTTATTATTTTTTTCAAAAGTATTTGTTAATTGGGAATTTAGCTTTGTAATTTTTTTTCTTGAAAATATTGTGGATTACAACTGTTTTTCTCAAGATGAACATTTACCATAAATTAAAGGTATTTTATAATATCAAACTTGTTATTATAAAACATGTTGTAGTTAAGGAGTTATTAATACTTCAAATACAAAATGAAGATATAAAATCTTAATAAAAATACACTTTTAAGTACTAATCAATTATGCAAGCCCACCATTAGATTGACTTAGTTTTTGTTGATATTATGATGTTGGACACTATTAAAGTTTAAATAAGCATTAAAATCACAACCATTCAAGCTATTATCCATATAAATTTTTTGTATGATATCTCGTATAAAAAGGTTTAGGTAGTTAAACATAAAGTATTGAAGTGGTTGTGTGGTCTACTCAGGAGTCTTTCAAATGCTTCCTAAGATGCTATTAATTCTCCAAGAATCAAATATAGATATAGTTATTGAATGAGTTCACAAGATGGTTCATGATGATACAATAATATTTGAAAGAGTATTTTATGCATTTAAAGCTTCAATTTAGGGATTTCAATCTTATTTTACACTCATAATAATTATTGATGACACTCACTTGTATAGGAAGTACAAGACAAGAATCTTAATTGCAAAATGATGTGAATAATGAGATTTTTCTATTGTGTTATACTTTGGTTGAATAAGAAATGAACAATCACTGGACATGGTTTTTAAATTTGCTTCGCCGACTTGTCATAGATGGACATACTAGATTATATATAATTTTTGTTAGACATGTAACAATTAAAAATTTAATGAGATGGATATGGCCCAAGCCAAATAGGTATCTGATTAGTACATAAAAGTGCATTTTTATTAAAGTTTTATATCATCATTTTGCACTTAAAGTATCAATAAATCCTTAACTAAAGCAGGTTTTATAATAATATATCTAATAATATAAGATACCTTTAATTTCTGGTAAATATTCATTTTAAATGCAGGCCTATCATATAAATGAAAGGATTGATTGATGAATTTAAGAACTAAAATTGAAAGGACAAAGAGATGGCCAAACTTAGAAAAGAGATATCGGTGCAATCCAAACCAGAACACTATTCGGTAATTGGGTCATATCTAGAGCTGTAGATCTCAGATTTAGGTCTACTTTATATGGATGGAAAGGTAAGACATAGGCCTACAACTTTTATATGGAGCCGAACATCTAAAAAGACCATTTTCAAGTCCAAATTGTAGCAATAACAAAGAATCCCGAATCTGTCTTCCAGCCTGAGCATTGTTCCGTATTTGACCCATATCTGGAGTTCTAGAAGTCTAAATGAACTAAATGTTTTACACAAGAAAACTGAAATAATTTTCTACAACTTTCATGTTCTCAAGTGGCTCCAATTTTGACGTTAGCAATGACGTTTTGGGTAGACAAGAGAAGATAAAGATTGTCACCAAGTCAAGAGTTGGCCACCCACTCATCAATTAGTCATCAAATCAATAGTTCCCAATTTTGGCCTATAAAAGGAGGCATTTGCCATGCATTTAGGCATCTTGGTTTCCAGATCAAGATCATGCTCTTCCTTTCTCTCTTTGTATTTTTTGTAATGTTTATGCTTTGCTTTCATTAATATCAAGTTTATGCCTTTCATTTCCTTTCATTTACTTAGTTAACTTTTATCTTATTTATGTTCTTATTTTGTTTATTTATTTTTCTTTTTTTCATTATGTCTAGCTAAGTTTATTATGTCAAGGTGAAAAGGTTAGACTAATGGTGTAAGAATAAGTATAGTGTAAACTTAATATGGACTTTAATGTTTGATACTAACATGTTTTGTATTTGTTATCTTGTTCACTCTTTAATACTTTGCTTGTTAAATGACTAATCTTGATTTATGTTGTATAACACTTGGTACAACAAATGCTTGGCACTTTCATAGCCCATAATGTATGGTATAACCGACACCTGAGCTATGAAAGGAACTTGATTTGTTGTTAACATAAGTTATAATCATGAATGCTTGACGAGATTTACAAGTACTAGCATTAATCGAATAAGATGACTAATGTAATCATGTTAACATATTAACATTAATCGAATAAGATGACTAATGTAATCATGTTAACAATCTATAATAAGATTGGAACCTCCTTTGTGTGTGGTTTCCAATTGAATAATAAGAGTTTATACAAGATTTACAAGTACTAGCATTAATTGAATAAGATGACTAATGTAATCATGTTAACAATTTATAATTTGATTGGAACCTCCTTTGTGTGTGGTTTCCAATTGAATAATAAGAGTTTATACTATACTTGTTTGACATACCATTAGTGGATCCTCTAACCTTGACATTTGTTATTATCATTATTTAATCGTTACATTAATATTTCATCTCAAAGTTCTCATCTTCTTCTTCTTCTTCTCCATCTCTTTCTTTATTATTATTATTATTACTATTATTACTATTGCTACTATTGCTACTAATATTATTGTTGTTGTTGTTATTACTATTATTGTTGTTTATAATTGTTATTTATAATTTGTACAATTAACCTCCCTCTGGTTCGATCCCGGTCTTGCTGGGTTATTTATTACTTCGACACTCCTGCACTTGGGAGAAGACAGCAATCTTTTCGTTGTGTCAATATCATCGTTAATGTTTACGATATATTATAAATAATAATAAAAGATTTAAAGATATGCAAAGAAAATGTGAGAAGGAATTTTATAATATATACGATGATACGATTGACAAGGATAATCAAATCAAATAATGGCTTGAAGTTGAACTGAAAGAGAGATAGATACTCTTATATATGATAATGGTGGTCATCATGAAAATATGACCACCTTTTCAAGGTTTTCAACAATGTCATGAAAGGAGTTTGTGGCTTGCTTGTAATGACTAAAATGTAAATAATTTTCTATGGGTCTAATAAATGTTTTATTGAGCAAAGAGTCAAAGTTAAGGATTTTATTAGATATGGTGTGTTGTGACTGCTACAAATATTAACTGAAATACTTGTTGATATGACAAAATCAAAAGCGTATTTCATAGGTATATTTAATCTTATAAATGATGTGTTTCAAGTTAAGATCTCCTATAACAGGTTGTCAAAAAAAAGTTTGACAGATGATTTTCCTTACCTCCTAATAAATGAAAACTTTACCATTAGTCATGCTCACACTTCATTATATGTTGTAGATTGCAAAACATTGACTTTGACTAATTTCTCAACCTTTTATTTTCTAACACCAATTACAAAGATTCATATTGTACTTATTTTGAACCCTTACTTAACTTATCATTATGGCCTGATTATACTAAACCACTAGTTGAATATCCAACTAGATAAAGGGTTAAAAATGGTCGATGTAGATCAACTTGTTTGTATAACAATATGGATTATAAAGAGGGGCATACACGAAATAAATATTAATTTTCAATGAAAGTGGTCATAACAAGAAAATATGTTAAAGTGGACAACATAAGTAAAACTTTGAAATTGATTTATCTATGATTAATGTGTATTTTTATCCTTTAATCAATGTAAGAACACATTATAGTATAAACTACAAAAGTTGGATCTTTATTAAGACATCATGGTTTACAAGAGAATGAGTTATCATTATATCTAGGTCTTGATGATTTCTTGATACGACAATTATAATATAAGCATCATTTCGAGGATATATATATTAGGCTCAACAAGTAAGTTAACTTGTATTTCTTATATAACATATTTTCATACAACAACATAATTATTTTAATAATTATGTGTAAACTTGATTGAATAAATTTTAAGGTGGTTCAATTAAAACTCGACATCATGCATTGATGACTTAGATAAACATTTTTATCTTTATATAATTGAGGCTGGATTTTACAAAATCAAATTACTTAAAGACATAAATATCGATCATGGTTTAATTGCAACATTAGTAGAGAGGTTAAGGCACGATACCCATATGTTTCATTTTAATAATTATGTTTAAAATTGACTAGATAATTTTCAAGGTGGTCTGGTAAAACCTCGACATCATGCTTTAATAGATTTAGATGACCATTTTTGTTCTTATATTATCAAGGCTAAATTTTATGAAACAATTTATTCAAAGGCATAAATATCGATCTCAATTTGATTGTAACAATAATAGAAATATGAAGGCATGATACCCACATGTTTCATTTTAATAATTATGTTTAGACTTGATTAAATAGTATTCAGGGTGGTCCAATTAAACCTTGGCATAGACTTAGATGGGTGTTTTTGTCCTTATATCTTAAGGTTGATTTTATAAAATTAGTTTACTCAAAGGCATATGTGTTTATGTGTGTATTTGTGGCATGCATTTTAGAGTTTTATAACAAGTTTATAAAACATATTGGGATTTGGCTCAAATTAAAAAGCCCATTAAGCTTATATATTTGAAATTCTAAAAAATAAACCCAATTTGGTTTTCAATTTATTTGCAATTCACTTTTAATGTGTAAGGTAAATGAACTCATAAAAAGTCTTCATCTTGGGTATTAAGATTATTAATAATTTTTTTCTTTGAATAAGCCTAAACATTGCTCATCCCTTCTTTATAAATTGGTTGAATTGTCCCTAACCCTTTTTAGAAAGGAAAGGTCTACTTGAAGAAAAATCAATATCCTTCCTTTTACCTACATTTTCCTAACTTTGTTACCCTTCAACTATACATGCCTTAAGATTTTATTACCTCAGTAAGTTCTCTAGTTCTCCTAAAACTAAGTACTGTTAAGCCTTGTCTTAAATACTAGCGTAATTCATCCCGCAGTTTTTCAATCATGTACTATTTGGTGGGAATAAATTATGGAAAAAACATGGAGAGATCATGAAATCTCCTTTCATACTCAAGTACTGTTATACCCTCCTACCTCAAAGCTAGAAACTCATGTTCCTTCATCTTTCAATGTTATGATGAGTAAAAATGATTCTCAAACTGAACTCTAAATTCAGCCTATGTCCAAGACTTGCGAGCCTCCAAGACCACATTGTATCTCGCCAAGATCATGCCCTATTTGACCGTAAATGAGTGGTACAATTTATTTATAAATCCCTTTTCACTCGAATCTACTCCATAATATCCTTTACTGTATGTAGTCATCTACCTGCTATCTTAGCATCAGGTTTTCCTGAAAATGACTCACATCTTAACTCTCGTATACTCTTCATTATCCGAATCAATATAACAACATTGTACATTGGTGTATGGGCAACTTGTGGTACCTGTGTTGCTGGTTGATTAGTACTTAAAAGTGTACTTTTATCAACATTTTATATCATCATTTTGCACTTAAAGGATCAATAACTCCTTAACTAAAATATGTTTTATAATAACATATCTAATAATATAAGATACCTTTAATTTGTGGTAAATTTTCATCTTAAATGTAGGCCTATCACATAAATGAAAGGATTGATTGATGAGTTTAAATACTGAAATTGAAAGGACAAAGAGATGGCCAAACTTAGAAAAGAGATGTTGGTGCAGTCCAAGCTGGAACACTATTCGGTAATTGGGTCATATCCAGAGTTGTAGATCTTGGATTTAGGTCAAATTTATATGGATAGAAAGGTAAGAAGACATAGGCCTACAACTTTCATATGTAGGTTTGGTTTTAAAAAGGCCATTTTCAACTCCAAGTTATAGCAACAACGAAAAAGTCTGAATATATCTTGCAGCCCATACAGTGTTTAGTGTTTAGCCTATATCTTGAGTTCTAGAAGTCCAAATGACTCAATTTTTTTTTTTTATAAAAAGTTGAGACAATTTTTTAGAACTTTCATGTATAGATCTGGTTCAAATTATGATATTATCAATGATGTTTTATTCAGACAAGAGAAGTTAAATATTGTCACCAAGTCAAGAGTTGACCACCCACTCATCAATTAGTCATCAAATCAATAGTTCCTAATTTTGACCTATAAAAGGAGGCATTGCCATGCATTTAGACATCTTGGTTTTCAGATCAAGATCATGCTCTTGCTTTCTCTCTTTGTATTGCTTAAGTTTTGCTTTCATTAATATTAAGTTTATGCCTTTCATTTCTTTTCTTTTACTTAGTTAACTTTTATCATATTTATATTCTTATTTTGTTTATTTATGTTTCTTTCTTTCATTATGTTCAGCTAAGTTTATTATATCAAGGTGAAAAGGTTACACTAGTGGTGTAAGAATGAGAATAAAATAAATTCAACATGGACCTTAATGTTTGATACTAACATGTTTTGTATTTGCTATCTTGTTTACTCTTGAATACTTTGTTTGTTAAATGACTAATCTAGATTTATGTTGTATAACACTTGTACACCAAATGCTTAGCACTTTCATAGCACAAATGACACGATCAAAAGATTAATATCTTCTTCCAAGTGCAAAAGTGTCGAAGTAATAAATAACCCGACAAAACCGGGATAGAACCACAAGGAGGTTAATTATACAAATTATAGATAATAATAATAATAGTAATAATAATAATACTAGTAGTAATAGTAATAGTAGTAGTAGTAGTAGTAGTAGTAATAATAATAATAATAATAATAATAATAAAGAAAAAGAAGATGATGTGAGTTTTGAGATGGAAGATTAATGTAAGGATTAAACAATGATAACAATAAATATCAAGGTTAGAGGATCCATTAATGGTATGTCAAACAAGTATAGTATAAACTTTTATTATTCAATTGGAAACCACATACAAAGGAGATTCCAATCAGATTAGAAATTGTTAACATGATTACATTAGTTATCTTATTCGATTAATGTTAATACTTGTAAATGTTGTCAGGCATTCATGATTATAACTTATGTTAACAACAAATCAAGTTTTTTTCATTGCTCAGGTGTTGGTTATACTATACAGTATAGGCTATGAAAGTGCCAAGTATATATTATACCAAGTGTTATACAATATAAATCTAGATTAGTCATTTAACAAGTAAAGTATTAAAGAGTGAATAAGATAACAAATACAAAAAATGTTAGTATCAAACATTAAAGTCCATGTTAAGTTTACACTATACTTATTCTTACACCATTAGTGTAACCTTTTCACATTGATATAATAAACTTAATTAAACATAATGGAAGAAAGAAACATAAATAAATAAAATAAGAACATAAATAAGATAAAAGTTAATTAAGTAAAGGAAAGAAAATGAAAGGCATAAACTTGATATTAATGAAAGCAAAACTTAAACAAGATACAAAGAGAGAAAGCAAGAGTGATTAATACTTAAAAGTGCATTTTTATCAATGTTTTATATTATTATTTTGCACTTGAAGTATCAATAACTCCTTAACTAAAATATATTTTATAATAATATATCTAATAATATAAGATATTTATAATTTGTGTTCAATGTTCATTTTAAATGCAATCCTATCACATAAATGAAAAGATTGATTGATGAGTTTAAGAACTGAAATTGAAAGGACAAAGAGATGACCAAACTTAAAAAAGAGATGCTGGTGTAGTCCAAACCGGAACATTATTCTGTAATTGGGTCATATCTGGAGCTATAGATCTCAGATTTTGGTCTATTTTATATGGATGGAAAGGTAAGACATAGACTTATAACTTTTATAGGAGCCCAATATTTAAAAAGGTCATTTTCAAGTCCAAATTGTAGCAACAATAAAGAAGTCCGAATCTGTCCTGAAGCCCGAATATTGTTCAGTGTTTAGCCTATATCTGGAGTTTTAGAAGTCCAAATGACATCTATTTTTTTTTCCTGGAAATTTGAGATAATTTCCTACAACTTTTATGTTTTCAAGTGATTCCAATTTTAACGTTATCAATGATGTTTTGGACAGACAAAAGAAGATAAATATTATGCTTTCTCTTGGTCTTCAAACCAAGATCATGCTCTTGCTTTTTCCTTTTTGTATTTTTAAGTTTTATTTTCACTAATATCTTGTTTATGCCTTTCATTTTCTTTCCTTTACTTAGTTAACTTTTATCCTATTTATGTTCTTATCTTGTTTATTTATGTTTCTCTTTTTCATTATGTTTAGCCTTTATTTTCTGCCTAAAACATCATTGATAACATCAGAATTGGAACCACTTGAAAACATGAAAATTGTAGGAAATTATCTTAGTTTTTCAGGAAAAAAAATAAAGGTCATTTGGACTTCTAGAACTATAGATATGGGGAAAACACTAAATAGTGTTCGGGCTGTAGGACAAATTCAGACTTCTTTGTTGTTGTTATAATTTGGACTTGAAAATAACCTTTTTAAATATTAGGTTCCATGAAAGTTATAGGCTTATGTCTTACCTTTCCATCCATATAAAGTAAGCCTAAATCCGAGATCTACAACTCCAAATATGACCCAATTACCGAATAATATTCTGATTTGGACTGCATCAGCATCTCTTTTCTAAGTTTGGCCATCTCTTTATCCTTTCAATTGCAATCCTTTCATTTATGTGATAGGCCTGCATTTAAGATGAACATTTACCATAAATTAAAGGTATCTTATATTATTAGATATATTATTATAAAACATGTTTGAGTTAAGGAGTTATTGATACTTCAAGTGCAAAATGATAATATAAAACCTTAATAAAAATGCACTTTTAAGTACTAATCACCAACTGCATGGTATAATCTACACTTGTGCTATGAAAGGAATTTGATTTGTTGTTAACATAAGTTATAATCATGAATGCCTAACAACATTTACAAGTATTAGCATTATTCAAATAAGATAACTAATGTAATCATGTTAACCATTTATAATCTGGTTGGAACTTTCTTTGTGTGGTTTCCAATTGACTAATAAGAGTTTATATTATACTTGTTTGAAATACCATTAATGGATTCTCTAACCTTGACATTTGTTGTTATTATTTAATCCTTACATTAATCTCTCATCTCAAAGCTCTTATTATCATCATCATCATCATCTTCTTCTTCTTCCTTATTATTATTATTATTATTATTATTATTATTATTATTATTATTACTATTGTTGTTGTTGTATTATTGTTATCTATAATTTATATAATTAACCTCCTTGTGGTTCGACCAAGGTCTTGCCGGGTTATTTATTACTTTGACACTCCTGCACTTGAAAGAAGACATCAATCTTTTGGTCGTGTCAAGTTTTTGGCGCCGTTGTCGAGGAGGTAAATTCTTGTATAAATTATAATTTTTATTTTATTTTGTCTTTTTGCTTTTCTTGTATCTAACTTTGTTTCTCCTTCTTTTATTTTGTTTTGTTTTGTTTCTTTTTTTTTTTTATTTTCTTCTTCCTTTTATTCTATTCGTACATGTGCATGAGAGTGTGATCATGTATATTAAGTGATAGACTTTGTAGGGTATCCTCATTATTTTTAAAAAAATATGGCTGAAGAAGATAACCAGTCACTTCATAATGAGAATAATTGTGTTATAACACTTAGACCCATAAGATCAAGTGCACCATCATGCATAATTTCTCCCCTAATACATCTCATTTTAATTTTAAACTAGACATTATTCAACTTTTACCTTTTTTTCATGGCTTAGATTTAGAAAATCCATACTTGCATTTAAGGAAATTTGAGGAGGTTGGCAACATGTATAATTACTCAAATTGGAGCACGAACACCATCAAATTAAAGTTTTTTTTCTTTTTCATTAAAAGATAATGCTAAAACATGGCTACAAAATTTGAGATCAGGATCCATTCATGCTTGAGATGAAATTCAATAATAGTTTTTAAAGAAGTTTTTCTCTTCTCATAGAACAAACTTTTTCAAAAGACAAATCACCACTTTCACTTAAAAACCAGGAGAAATATTTTACCAATGTTCGGATAGGTATCGAGACTTGCTTAATACTTGCCTTCATCATGGTTTTGAGACATGGAGATTTGTTTTACATCTTTATGAAGGGTTAACACCTAGAGATAGGCAAATGGTTGAATTGATGTGCAATAGAACTTTTAAAGATAAAGACCTTGATGAAACAATGAAGTACTTAGACTTGTTAGTTGAAAATGCTCAAAATTGGGACACCGCAGGTACTTATAAGGCACCGAGTAAAACTCAATTTCATACCTCTAGTGGAGGTATATACAACTTTAGGGAAGATTGTTAATACTCAATTTTTGACCTATGTTTTGATAAAATTGTTGAAAAATCCAAAAACAATGAAAAACAACAAAAATCCAAAAATATGTTTTTAATATATTTGCATCGTTTTTAGCATTTTCAACATCGTCTCAAAAGAATTTAAATTTTCAAAGATTTTTAGAACGCGTTCGACTTTTAACTCGTTATATTTTAAAATCACTTATTTTTCTTATTCGAATCGATGTTGATAAGAAAAATTCAAAAAAATAAAAAAAATTAAATTTTACAAAAAAGAAAAGTTGATGGACCAATTTTGAAGTCCAAATAATATTTTACATATCTATAATAGCCTTAAACACACACACCAAAAAAGGAAGCCAACACAAACAAAACCCAAACCCTAAACATAACCCTAAAACTCCATCTTCTCCGGGCCGCCGCTCCCTCAAAAGAAAACCCTGATCGCAGCACCAATCCACATGGTTCCCATATCTTCTTCTCCTTTTCCAGCCAACAACACAGAGCCCTTCCCTTTTGATTTTCTTCTTCTTAAGCCGCCGGACACAAACCCCCCGGCCATCTCTAGCCTCCCCCCATTTTCCCCTGCCCAAAGTCATTTCCTTCTCCCTCAGCCCAAACACAGCCGTCCCCCTCACCAGACCTCTTCCCTCTCAGCCAGGGCAGCCGCCCCTGATCCCCCTGATCCCTTTCTTGGTCGCACCTGTATTTCGGCTAAAAATCAGAGAGCTCTCCCCACTCCATTTTTCCCTCAACCCTTCCACCGCCGGTGATAGAGAAGCAACACCAGAACCACAGACCGACCTTCCCCAGCGATATCTCCACCTCAGCACCTCCACCAGCCTCCACCATAATCGATCGATAACAGCCCAACACAGCGGCGCCCATAGATCTCAAATTGATCTGCCTTCTTCCTCCAGCAGTAGCCTAAGCATAGCGGCGCACACGTGCCCAGATCTGTCCGTCACTTATCCTTCTACACCATCATCAACCAGTTTGCCCAACCGAGCCGGACCCTTCAACAGCAGTGACACACCACCTCAACCTAACACAGTGGCCTCACCCTCATAGAGGATCTGCCATCTGAAGAAGAAAGAGAGAGAAGCAGATCCAAAACATGAAGAAATAGATCTAAGGAGAGAATCAACTATTTTGTTGCATTTTTGTTGTTTTACAGGTCACGGCGTCGCCGCCGGTGCAGAAAGGAAGAAGAGAAGAAGCCAATCTCGATTGCCCTGTTTCCCGGTTGCTTTCACGGTGGCGCGTGGAGGGGACACGCCGCCATTGTTCATACAGGTCCAGAAGGTTTCCCAGCACTATTATAGAGTTTCGAAGGTCTGTCTTTTTTGTAATTTTTAAAGTGTTTAATGTAATTTGTGTTTAGTTGTTTTTTTTTTTGAATTTGTATAATTTGAAGTGCGTAAAAAAAAGAAAAAGGAAAAAAAAAGAAAATACAGTGAAGTTGCATGTGTGTGTTTGTATTTGTGTTATGGATGTTTGTTGTTTTTTATTTATGATAAAATTACAAAGAATAAAGAACAATTTAATATTTTGATTTGTTGACAGTTCAAAATTTTGAACTAGGAATTTATATATAAGTCATATTTTTATTATCCAATAAAAAGATAATTATTAAAAGTTATTTAACATATCAAAGTCATAGAGCAATTTACTTGCTTTAGGGGTGCTAATACTTTCCCTAACTACAACCAGTCCTTTATTCATGAATCTCTGATAAGATCAATATACCCGAGTTTTCTTGTAGTCCTCAATTAAATACTAGATGGTGACTCCCAACGAACCAATCAAATCAAACATATAAAGAAAAATCTTCAGCTGACGTTGTGTGGATTCTGTCGTGCGACAGAATGGTAACTCTATTGGGGAAGGTACTATTTCTAACAATATTGGACTAAGTTTTGTGTATTTGATCTGTTTATGTTTTTGTATTTTTGTCTTATTTTATTTTTGTTTTATCCATGCATTTTGTAGAATTTTCTTATGCATCACATGTATTTATTTTTAAAAGCACACGAGCTTCTAGGTTAGGTGGGGAACTAGCGATCTGCCTTAAGACTATTGGTCAGAGTTTAGATGCATAAAACACCTAACTTATATCTGAGTGCCTGTTTGGTAATGGTGGGTATACGTGCCTTAACCATTTCTTGCAACGCTCCTATAGTGTCTTTACGAAGATCGTCACTAGGTAGATATGAGACCTTTTTGAGACCAGGTAGAAAACCTACTCATGTTCACATAATAAATAGAACCTGTCCTTAGGTTGTATGTGCTATCATTATTTGCATCAGAGCAAACCCTTCTTGAAGCATCTTGAACTTAAGACTTGTGAGTGACACAATGATCACCACTCAAAAAATTTTCATTATAGAGTTTGGGCAAAAATCAAGATTCTTGTTTTATCATACAAGAGTTACGATCATATGTCACTCCTCGAAGGGCGAGTTCATCATATAAATTGTATGTTCATATATTTATCATGCATATATCGGGATGAAAATAGGTTCCCCCATCTAAGGTTTACCACACTGCACTGAAAAAGGTAGATAATAAAGAATGGGATCAGAGAGAGAAGCTCATTGTCAAAAAGGAATTGAAAGCATTAAGGTGAAGTAGCTAGACTCAAATATGCTTGAACAAGTGTTGAGCATCAAATTGAAGTCTGCACAGTCTTCTGTGGGAACACTGTTTGTCCACGTGCGATTGAAGTTGCACCTCTTCTTTTCAGTCATGAACAACCGCAACAATGCCTTCAGTCATCAACTAATGACAACTTTTATTCTAGTTCAACTACACTGATAATTATTCATTGCCTCCGCATCTTCTAATGGAACTAGATAACTACTAGCCTCATGTGCATGGTGCATTAGTTACCCCAACTGTGAGCTCAATTCCAATTCAGCAGCACAAGATGTTGGTCTAAAACAAAAAAACCCAACATGATATGACACTGAACTTCTATGTTAAGAAAAGAAACAACCTTTCTTAATAAAGCGTGAGCATCTTGTTTTTTGAAATTCAAAAAAATATCACCTCATCATAGACCATCAAAAGATATACCTAAAATCAGAGTTTAAAGTGGACACAAAGAACCATGAGGAAGACCATTTTAATCTTACAATGGGTCGATTTTTATTTTTAAAATACCAGACAATCAAAGGACTACATTGAATGACGTGTGTTGGGTCTTTGACCAAAAAGCTTGATTTTTAAAAGATCTTTTCCAAAATTGATATCTGTTCCATTTCATTTCAACAATTAGATTTGAATAGACATGACCTTTGAAGTATGAGATTTGATATCAGAACAAGAAAGATTATCGAACAAAGAAGAACATCGATTGAGTCTGCAAAATATTCAACATAAATGACATAAACTCTTCTCAACACTCCTTGAAAAGTTGAGCAACCTTGGGGCAATGCAATGGACCCCCTGAAAAGAAAAAAACATGCAGTATTCAGATCAACTAGGGGGCAAATAAAGATGACTAAATAAATATTCGGTGAACGGAGGGCAATATGGTTCAAAGAAAGATAATCAATAAACGAGCACATTCAGATCACACCGAGGGGCAATATTGTTCAAAGATAGTCAAAATCTAGTGAACTCTAGCAGCAAATGAGAGCAATGTTGCACTTGAAGGACAATTTCATATCTTCATCTTGGGTTACCCTTTGAAACATGGCTATGACTCCTAACAGATGTTATCGTATGAGTGCATTTGAATGAATATTGGAAGGATGCACTCACCAAGACTGACTGTGGGACCATCTGCTTTGAAGATCAAAGGTGCACTTTATTGCATGAATATGGGTGATTACATGAACATCATTGATGATGCCAATACATTTCTTTTCATGATCTAATTTGACGAGCATATAAGAACCATGAATAAAAACAATAAGCTTACAACGATGAGCCTTTTACTGCAAAGAGATCCATGTTTAGATGACTTGGTAGTTCTATGAAGAATGGTGACCATATATACTTGAATGGTATGTTTCAACGAAGGCAAGTCCATGACTAATTGACAATCTTGATGAGTGCTGGTAGGATTCACACAGCTAACCAAAGAACGATTCTCGAGATGAATGATTTGTTAAGCTCTTTTATGATGAATTAAGCAACACTACACTTGGGGGGGCATTGTGAAGCTTGATAAACAGTGAAACTAGTAATCATCAAAGACAACCTAGGATAGGCGCTGCATTTACAATGTAGTGGATGATAACTAATACAACCTTGGTAGGAGAAATCACCCAAATTTTAGTTGGAAGAGTGATAATAACAATGTACAAACTTCACAACCATCATTTCAAGTATACCATAATTTTTAAAATTCTCATGGATATATACCTCCTTATGCTCCACCTCCCAGAAGAAATCTTGAGGAAACATTGCATGCATTTATTGAAAAGCAAGAGACAATTAATACTCAAGTTGCTTAAAGCATGACAAATTTTAAAGACACTCTTGCAAAATTGACATCTGTTCTCAGTTTCTAAGAGAAAGGTAAGGTTTCATCTTAACCACAATAAAATCCTAAGGGGCAATACAACACAAATGCAAGTAGATTTGAAAGCCAACATATAGATCAAGTCAAATCAGTCACTACTCTTCGCAGTGGTAAGGTTATCGAAAAACCCACTCTTGAACCTTATGAAAAAGATGATGAGTCGATCTTTGAGAGTAAAAAAGGGGTTGAATCTAAAAATTACAAAGAAAAGACTGATTCCTAGCCAGCACTTCCATTTCTTTTTATCATGACCAAATAAAGGAAAGTCAATCACAACTCTGAAATCTTTGAAACTTTCAAACAGGTAAGGATCAATATACCTTTGCTGGATGCTACTAAACAAGTTTCTTCCTATGCTAAATTTTTGAAAGATCTATGCAATGTGAAGAGAAAACTGAATGTGAAAAAAAAATGTCATTTTTCAGAACAATAATGCTTTAAAATGTAAAGACCCTGGTTCCTACAATTTTTTGCTTTATTGGAAAATATAATATTAAAAGAGCATTGGTTGATCTAGGAGCTAGTGTGAATTTACTTCTATATTTAGTTTTTTAAAGTTTCAATCTAGATGAGTTAAAATCAACTTCTATAACTCTCTTACTTGCTGATAGATCTATAAAAGTGCCTAGAGGAATAGTTGAAGATGTGTTAGTACAAGTCGATAAATTCATTTATCTTATGGATTTTATTGTCTTGGACATACAACCTGTTGTAGCATTAATTAGTACTTAAAAATGCATTTTTTATCAAGGTTTTATGTCATCATTTTGCACTTGAAGTATCAATAACTCTTTAACTAAAGCATGTTTTATAATAATATATCTAATAATATAAGATACCTGTAATTTATGGTAAATATTCATTCTAAATGTAGGCCTATCACATAAATGAAAGGATTGATTGATGAATTTAAGAACTGAAATCGAAAGGACAAAGAGATGACTAAACTTAGAAAAGAGATGTCGGTGCAATCCAAACCAGAATACTATTTGGTAATTGGGTCATATCTGGAGCTGTAGATCTCAGATTTAGGTCTACTTTATATGGATGGAAAGGTAAGACATAGGCCTACAACTTTCATATGAAGCCCAAGATTTAATAAGGCCATTTTTAAGTCCAAATTATAGTAATAATGAAGAAGTTTGAATCTGTCCTACAGCCCGAGCACTGTTCAGTGTTTGGCCCATATCTGAAGTTCTAGAAGTCCAAATGAGCTGAATGTTTTACACAAGAAATCTGAGACAATTTCCTACAACTTTCATGTTTCAAGTGACTCTAATTTTGACGTTATCAATGACGTTTTAGGCAGACAAGAGAAGATAAAGATTGTCACCAAGTCAAGAGTTGGTCACCCACTCATCAATTAGTCATCAAATCAATAGTTCCCAATTTTAGCCTATAAAGGGAGGCATTTGCCATGCATTTAGGCATCTTGGTTTCCAGATCAAGATCATGCTCTTGCTTTCTCTCTTTGTATTTTTTGTAACGTTTATGCTTTGCTTTCATTAATATAAAGTTTATGCCTTTCATTTCCTTTCATTTACTTAGTCAACTTTTATCTTATTTATGTTCTTATTTTGTTTATTTATTTACTTCCATTTTCTCAAGCCATGACCAAACAAAGAAAAGTCAATCACAATTCTGAAATTTTTAAAACTTTCAAACAGGTAAGGATTAATATACCTTTGTTGGATGCTATTAAACAGGTTCCTTCCTATGCTAAATTTTTAAAAGATCTATGCACTGTGAAGAGGAAACTGAATGTGAAAAAGAAAGCCTTTTTTACCGAATAAGTAAGTATCATTCTTCAGAACAATAATGCTTGAAATATAAAGACCCTGGTTGTCCTACAATTTCTTGCTTTATTGGAGAACATAAAATTGAAAGAGCCCTACTTGATTTGGGAGCCAGTGTGAATTTACTTCCATATTCGGTTTTTCAAAGTCTCAATCTAGGTGAGTTAAAACCAACTTCTATAACTCTTTTACTTGCGAGAGATCTGTAAAAGTGCCTAGAGGAATAGTTGAAGATGTGTTAGTACAAGTCGATAAATTCATTTATCCAGTGGATTTTGTTATCTTGGACACAGAACCTGTTGAAGCATGTAATTCATTTCCTGTTATTTTAGGACGTCCATTTCTTGCAACTTCTAACGCATTGATTAATTGTAGGAATGGACTGATGAAGCTATTATTTGGAAACATGACATTAGAGAAGAATATTTTCAACATTTACAAGCAACCTGGAGATGATATTGATGAATTAGCTTATGAGCAACTTGAATCTACTTTAAGTAAAAATAAGTTGGATGAATCTAAAGATTTGCAAATGATTTATTCTGAGGAAGAAATCATAGATGAAAAATGCATCGAAAATATTGATGCGAATCTTTTGTCAAAAGTGACAACAAATTCGACATCTGACACCACATCAATCAATGATTACTTTCCTAATGAATCCTTACTTTCTCTTAATACAATACCATGGTATGATAAAAATATCAATTTTCTTGCTTTAGGAGATTTACCAGCTGATCAAAGTACCCAAGACAAAGAAAAGTTTTTGAACGAAGTGAAGAAGTTTTATTGGGATGACCATAACATATTCAAATATTATCCTGATCAAATATTTCAAAGATTCATTTCCAACAATGAAGTAAGTAGTGTCATTAAACTTTGTCATTCTAAAGCATGTCGGAGTTATTTTTCATCAAAAAAGACAGCAGGAAAAATATTTCAAAATGGATTTTATTGGCCCACCATGTTCAAGGACACGCATACATTCTGCAAAACTTGTGGAAATTGTCAAAAAGTTGATACTGGTCAAAAAGTTTTGTTTCATAATTGATTAGTACTTAAAAGTGCATTTTATCAAGGTTTTATATCATCATTTTGCACTAGAAGTATCAATAACTCCTTAACTAAAGCATGTTTTATAATAATATATCTAATAATATAAGCTACCTTTAAGTTGTGGTAAATGTTTATTTTTAATGCAGGTCTATCACATAAATGAAAGGATTGATTGATGAATTTAAGAACTGAAATTGAAAGGACAAAGAGATGGCTAAACTCTGAAAAGAGATGTCGGTGCAGTCCGTCTCAGAACACTATTCGGTAATTGGATCATATCTGGAGCTGTAGATCTCAGATTTATGTCCACTTTATATGGATAGAAAGGTAATACATAAGCCTACAACTTTCATATGGAGCTCAAGATCTAAAAGGGCCATTTTCAAGTCCAAATTATAGCAACAACAAAGAAGTCTGAATCTCTCTGCCAGCCCGAGCACGGTTCAGTATTTGGCTCATATCTAAAGTTCTAGAAGTCCAAATAAGCTAAATGTTTTACACAAGAAAGCTGAGACAATTTCCTACAACTTTCATGTTTTCAAGTGGCTCCAATTTTGACGTTATCAATGACATTTTGGGCAGACAAGAGAATATAAGGATTGTCACCAAGTCAAGAGTTGGTCACCCACTCATCAATTAGTCATCAAATCAATAGTTCCCAATTTTGGCCTATAAAAGGAGGCATTTACCATGCATTTAGGCATCTTGGTGTCCAGATCAAGATCATGCTCTTGCTTTCTCTCTTTGTATTTTCTGTAATGTTTATGCTTTGCTTTCCTTAATATCAAGTTTATGCCTTTCAAATCCTTTTCTTTTCTTTATTAACTCTTATCTTATTTATGTTCTTATTTTGTTTATTTATTTTTCTTTCTTTTATTATGTCTAGCTAAGTTTATTATGTCAAGGTGAAAAGGTTACACTAATGGTGTAAGAATAAGTATAGTGTAAACTTAATATGGACTTTAATGTTTGATACTAACATGTTTTGTATTTGTTATCTTGTTCACTCTTTAATACTTGGCTTTTTAAATGACTAATCTTGATTTATGTTGTATAACACTTGGTACAACAAATGCTTGGCACTTTTATAGGGCATACTGTATGGTATAACCGACACCTGAACTATGAAAGGAACTGGATTTGTTGTGAACATAAGTTATAATAATGAATGCTTGACGAGATTTACAAGTGCTAGCATTAATCGAATAAGATGATTAATGTAATCATGTTAACAATCTATAATCTGATTGGAACCTCTTTTCTGTGTGGTTTCCAATTGAATAATAAGAGTTTATACTATACTTGTTTAACATACCATTAGTGGAACCTCTAACCTTGACATTTGTTATTATCATTGTTTAATCCTTACGTTAATATTTCAATCTCAATGTTCTCATCAACTTCTTCCTTTTCTTCTTCTTCTATTATTATTATTATTATTGCAGCTGCTGCTGCTATTACTACTAATATTGTTATAATTGTTGTTATTACTATTATTGTTATTGTTGTTGTTGTTACTATTGTCGTTTATAATTTGTACAATTAACCTCTCTATGGTTCGACCCCGGTCTTGCTGGGTTATTTATTACTTCAACACTCCTGCACTTGGGAGAAGACATCAA
>NW_011501734.1:31754-34137 GCF_000495115.2 Populus euphratica
TGCATTCCCTAGAGAGCTAAGATTAAGATGGAGCAATCCTTATGGGGCCTTTGATATTGAGAATTCAATGAATGACAATGTTTTTAAGGAAAATGGACATCATTTGAATGCTTACTTTGATAATTTTTCTAATGAAAATAAATCAACTGGTTTGAATGATCTTATAGACATCGTTTATAATTTGTACATTTTGTTTTTTCTCACATTGTTTTTGTGTTCTTTTTGAGTGATTTTTGCTAGTTTCTCTCACCCCGGTCAAATGGCGGACAATGGTACTCCGTGACTTAAGTTGGTTTTTTCAGTTTCCCATAATAACTGATATCTGTGTATATATCTGTGCAATTCTTTGAATCTCTCTTTTAATTCTCATTTGATAATGGACACTAATCTTGAAAAATTGAAAAAGTATTTTCCCGTTCTGCCTCAGAATGCGATTACAAAAATTTACCATACTAGATGTGCAAGATTGAGGTTGTTAATGAATCATGGAATTTCTGAAGATATTCGCTGGTTAATTGAAGCAAAGGTCTGATTATCAGGTGAGTCCTCTAATTCCTTCATTTCACATATGCATGGAAGAGGTAAAAGCACTTTTGCAAAGAAACGTCGTGCAAAACACTAAAAGTCTGTCATCGATGTGCCAAATGGACTTGTAATGCACAATGTCGTTCTTTAGGAATGATATCTATAAACTGTGAAGAGAAAATACAATTCATTAAGGATGGCCTGAGTAAGAAGTCTTTAGGTAATCTTCTATTAACTCTTGAAACTCATCCTAGTGGAGATGTGTATCGTGCAACTCATGATTTATGGCCCCATTTTTATAAAGAACATGATCGACTTAGTCTTGGGAATCTGACTAAAAAAGACCTTGTTTGTAAGTTTTTAAGAAAACTGGATGGGAAGCCTATCCTCGACCCATAAAGGGCGTTTAAGCCGTTCTTAGACTTAAAAGCAAGGGAAGATGTGAGCCATAGTCACACCTACCTATACATACATATGCTTTTAAAAAAAAAATATAATAAATAAATAAAAAGAGAGAGAGAGAGAGAGAGAATATGCGAGACTCCAGCTTATAGGTGTTATGATTGCCTTTCTAATTTCTCATCTATAAAACCTTTTCTTCCTACATATAGGTGGTATGATTGCCTTTTTAATTTCTCATTTATAAAATCCTCTCTTCTTTCCTTTCATTTCTACTCAACCCATACATTCAACAAATATAGAAGTGTGTAGAAATGGCAAGTTCCTCAAGTCATCCCATAAGAAATATTTGTGTTTTCAGTGGATCTAGTCCTAGGAAAGAAAAGGAGTTTTTAGAATCAGCTAATCATCTTGGTCAGGTGCTAGCTGAGAGAAAGATTCATTTAGTGTATGGGGTAGGTAGTCTAGGGTTAATGGGAGGTGTGTCAATAGTTGTATTTTTAGGAGGTAGTCAAGTCTTGGGGGTCGTCCCCGAAGCTTTAGCATAAAGGGACATCATTGGAAAAACAATTGGAGAGGAACTTCAGGTCTCCACAATGTCGGCTCGAATGAATGCAATGTTTAACTATGTTGATACCTTCATTACTTTACCAGGTGGTCTAGGCACATTGGAAGAGATCTTTCATATTTCCTCTTGGGCCCAATTGCACATTCACCATAAACTCATAAGTCTGTTAAATGTTAATGGTTATTATGATAAGTTGTTGTCTTTTCTTGATCATGACGTGAAACAAGAATTTCTAACATTTTCTGTATGACAAATCATAATCTCTGCTGCTACTGCTAAACAATTGATTGACCAACTACAATCTTTCATTCCTGTAATTGATCCCTCTATAACTCGCATAAATTGGTCATCTAAGAAAAGCAGTAAAAAGCTTAGATTAGATTTAAGTCTTCATTTGTAATTTTTTTTTTGTCCTTTTATTTTATTATTGTATTTTGTTATTTTTTATTTTTGTTTCAGTGTGTTTCAGGTTTGTCAGTATTCATTATTTTAGGTGATACCTTCTATACTCTATCTTTCTACCTTAAAACATTGAGGACAATGTCTTATTTTGGTTTGGGGGGGTGGTAGCTTAAAAAAAAATTTAACTAATTGTGTTTTCTATTTCATAAAGCATGTGCAAAATTGTTGTTACTATGATGGCAAAGTAAAGGAGATCTTTTTATGACTCTTGAGACGCATCTTAGTAACCATTTTTAATAAGGTCTATCATAATACTTCTTGAAATATTCAGGTTTATAAACTCTTACATTACTATCACTTAATTTTGCTCATATACTCATTTAACATGTATTCTTAAACTTTAATTTACACACACACACTTTAACATATGATTGTGGGTTGCACATTGGATTATTATATTATTTATGTTCTTTTGTTAAATGTAGATAA
>NW_011501728.1:0-19401 GCF_000495115.2 Populus euphratica
CTTTCCAATTCAATAATAAGAGTTTATACTATACTTGTTTGATATACCATTAGTGGAACCTCTAACCTTGACATTTGTTATTATTATTGCTTAATCCTTACATTAATATTTGATCTCCAAGTTCTCATCATCTTCTTCTTCTTCTTTTTCTTTATTATTATTATTATTATTATTACTACTACTATTATTATTATTACTACTACTACTACTACTACTACTACTATTATTATTATTATTATTATTATTATTATTATTATTAGTATTACTATTATTATTACTATTATTATTATTATTATTATTATTATTATTGTTGTTGTTGTTGTTGTTGTTGTTGTTGTTGTATTATTGTTATTTATAATTTGTACAAATAACCTCCCTGTGGTTCGACCCCGGTCTTGCCGGGTTATTTATTACTTTAATCTTTTCATCGTGTCAGGCTCCATATAAAAGTTATAGGCCTATGTCTTCTCTTTCCATTCATATAAAGTAGACCTAAATCTGAGATCTGCATCTCCAGATATGACCCAATTACCGAATAGTATTCCGGTTTGGACTGCACCGACATCTCTTTTCTAAGTTTGGCCATCTCTTTGTCCTTTGAATTTCAGTTCTTAAATTCATCAATCAATCCTTTCATTTATATGATAGACCTGCATTTAAAATAAATATTTATGTGATAGACCTGCATTTAAAATAAACATGCTTTACTTAAGGAGTTATTGATACTTCAAGTCCAAAAATAATGACATAAAAGCTTGATAAAAATATACTTTTAAGTACTAATCACACCTTCTAACCAACTTATTACTAGTCCCTAGTAATCAAAGCGTTAAAATAGAAAAATACTTTGCAAATTCAACAAAACAAGGTACTCATCATTCAACTTCCATTAATCTATCTAGATAAACAAACTCTTATTAAATTTATATATCTACTCAATACCTTTTAACAAGATATTAATAAACCTTTCTTTTGTGCTTAATATATTAACACATAATTATGGGGTTTTTCTTTGAAGAAAACAAAATTTTTGTTCTAATGTTTAAGGTTAACTTCCTTGGGTTGAGATTATTATTATTTTTTTTCTCTCTGTTTTCTTTTAATATATATACATATAACTTAAAACACCATGCATCTTTAACCCATGTAATGAGCTTTGGGCTAATGACTCCCAGACCAGTTGGTCGTAGGGCATTAGGTGTTGAGACACTCCTACGAGTTTAGTAACTCGGGTGGCAGATACTGATACGTAGATAGTGCAATGTTTGATTCCCTTAAGCTTTTCTCCTCAACCCATGTAACAAGCGTTGTGCCAATAGCTTCCAAGTCAGTTGACTTTAGGGTATTAGGTGTTAAAACACCCTTTTGGGCTTAATTGCTTAGGTTAGAGAGGCTATAAAACCACACTTATCTATATTTTTATTATCATCATTTTTTTGCTCTTTTTTTTTTAATTATATATTATCCATTTTTCTTAGTTGTTACCTTTAACAAAAGAACATAAATAATGTAATAATCCAATTTGTAACCCACAATCATATGTTAAAATGTGTGTGAGTAAATTAAGGTTTAAGAATACATGTTAAATAAGTATATGAGCAAAATTAAGTGATAACAATGTGAGAGTTTGTAAAACTGAATATTTCAAGAAGTATTATGATAGATCTTATTAAGAATGGTTACTAAGATGCGTCTCAAGAGTTATAAAAAGATCTCCTTTACTCTGCCATTATAGTAACAACAATTTTGCACATGCTTTATGAAATATAAAACACAGTTAATTAATTTTTTTTTAGTTACTACCCTCTCCCCCCAACCAAAACGAGACATTGTCCACAATGTTCTAAGGTAGAAAGATAGAGTAAAGAAGATATCACCTGAAATAACGAACACTGACAAACCTGAAACACACTGAAATAAAAATAAAAAATAACAAAACACAATAATAAAACTAAAAGACAAAAACAATTACAAATAAAGACTTAAATCTAATCTAAGCTTTTTATGGCTTTCCTTAGATGACCAATTTATGCGGCTCATGGAGGGATCAATTACAGGAATGAAAGATTGTAGTTGGTCAATCAATTATTTAGCAGTAGCAGCAGAGATTATGATTTGTCATGCAGAAGATTGTAGAAATTCTTCTTTCACAACATGATCAAGAAAAGATAACAACTTATCATAATAACCATTAACATTTAACAAACCTATGGGTTTATGGTGAATGTGCAGTTGGGCCCAAGAGGAAATATGAAAGATCTCTTCCAATGTGCCTAGACCACCTGGTAAGGAAATGAAGGCATCGGTATGGTTAAACATTGCATTCATTCAAGCAGACATTGTGGAGACTTGTAGTTCCTCTCTAATTGTTTTTCCAATGATATCCCCTTGTGTTAAAACTTCAGGGATGACCCTCAAAACTTGACTACCTCCTAAAAATACAACTATTGACACACCTCCCATTAACCCAAGACTAACTCCTCAATACACTAAATGAATCTTTCTCATAGCTAGTACCTGACCAAGATGATTTGCTGATTCTAAAAACTCCTTTTCTTTCCCAGGATTAGATCCACTGAAAACATAAATATTTCTTATGTAATGACCTGAGAAATGGAAGGAAGGAAGAGAGGATTTTATAGATGAGAAATTAAAAAGGCAATCATACCCACCTATATATAGGGCAGCTGGAGTCTCACACACACACTCTCTCTCTCTTTATTTATTTATTTTTGAAAAAGCATGTGTATGTACAGGTAGTTATGATTGTGGCTCACATGTTCCCATAGTTTTATGACCAAGAACAGCTTAAATGCCCTCTATGGGTCGGGGATAGGCTTCCTAACCTGTTTTCTTTAAAACTAGTAAACAGGGTTTTTTTTAGTCAGATTCCCATGACTATGCTAAGCATGTTCTTTATGAAAATGGGTTCATAAATCATGAATTGCATGATGCTTATCTCGATTATGATGAGACTGAAGAGTTAATAGAAGATTATCTAAAGACTCTCTATGTTTTGAAATAAATCCCACCTTTTGATAATTTTCATAGTTTTTGCGAAATGCTTGTGATTCCTTGAATATGGTGGGCCAGTAAAATCCACTCTGTAAGATTTCTACAGTCTTTTTTTTACGAGAAATTATACCCACGTGCCTTAGAATGATAAAATTTAATGACATTACTTACCTCATTGCTAGGAATGCATCTTTGAAATATTTGATCAAGACAATAATTGAATAAGGGTCATCCCAATAAAATTTTTGCATGTTGCTCAAAAATTTTCTTTTGTCTTCGGTACTCTAGTGAGCTGGTCAAAATCCTGAAGCAAGAAAATTGATATTTTTAGCAAACCAAGGTATTGAACTAAGAGAAAGTAGAGATTCATCAGGAAAGTAATCATTCATTGGTGTGATGTTAGGTGTCGATTCTGTTGTCACTTTTGATAAAATATCCGCATCAACATTTTTGGTGCCCTTTTTCATCCTCGATTTTTTCCTGTTTGAAAGTCTCAAAGATTTCACAATCGTGATTAACTTCCTTTTGTTTGGTCATGGCATGAGGAAATGGAAATACTGGTGGGAAATCAGTTTTTTCCTTGCAATATTCAGATTTAACCCCTTCCTTATCCTTAAAGATTGACTCATCGTCTTTCTCACAAGGTTCAAGAGTGGGTTTTTCAATAACTTTACCACTATGAAAAGTGATGACTGATTTGACTTGATCCATATGTTGACTTCCAGAACTACTTGCATTTGCATTGTATCGCTCCTTGGGATTTTGTTATGGTTGAGATGGAAACTTACCTAACATAGTTATCTTATTTGATTAATGCTAATACTTGCCAAGGTTAGAGATTCCACTAATGGTATGTCAAACAAGTATAGTATAAACTCTTATTATTGAATTGGAAACCACACACAAAGGAGGTTCCAATCAGATTATAAATTATTAACATGATCACATTAGTTATCTTATTTCATTAATACTAATACTTGTAAATCTCGTTAGGCATTTGACACGACAAAAAGATTGTTATCTTCTCCCAAGTGCAGGAGTGTCGAAGTAATAAATAACCCGTCATAGCTCAGGTGTCGGTTATACCATACATTATGGGCTATGAAAGTGCCAAGCATTTGTTGTACCAAGTGTTATACAACATAAATCAAGATTAGTCATTTAACAAGCAAAGTATTAAAGAGTGAACAAGATAACAAATATAAAACATGTTAGTATCAAACATTAAAGTCCATATTAAGTTTACATTATACTTATTCTTACACCATTAGTGTAACCTTTTCACCTTGACATAATTAACTTAGCTAGACATAATGAAAGAAAGCAAAATAAATAAACAAAATAAGAACATTGACATAATTAACTTAGCTAGACATAATGAAAGAAAGCAAAATAGATAAACAAAATAAGAACATAAAAGTTAACTAAGTAAAGAAAAGGAAATGAAAGGCATAAACTTAATATTAATGAAAGCAAAGCATAAACATTACAAAAAATACAAAGAGAGAAAGGAAGAGCATGATCTTGATCTGGAAACCAAGATGCCTAAATGCATGGCAAATGCCTCCTTTTATAGGCCAAAATTGGGAACTATTGATTTGATGACTAATTGATAAGTGGGTGGCCAACTTTTGACTTGGTGACAATCCTTATCTTCTCTTGTCTACCCAAAACATCATTGCTAACATCAAAACTGGAGCCCGTTACAAACATGAAAGTTGTAGGCAATTGTCTCAGCTTTCTTGTGTAAAACATTCAGCTCATTTGGACTTCTAGAACTCCAGATATGGCCAAAATACCGAACAGTGCTCGGGCTGGAAGACAGATTCGGGCTTCTTTGTTGTTGCTACAATTTGGACTTGATAATGGCCTTTTTAGATCTTGGGCTCCATATGAAAGTTGTAGGCCTATGTCTTACCTTTCCATCCATATAAATTGGACCTAAATCTGAGATCTGTATCTCCAGATATAACCCAATTACTAAACAGTGTTCCGGTTTGGATTGCACCGACATCTCTTCTCTAAGTTTGGCCATCTCTTTATCCTTGCAATTTAAGTTCTTCAAGTCATCAATCAATCCTTTCATTTATGTGATAGACCTGCATTAAAAATAGACATTTACCACAAATTAAAGGTATCTTATATTATTAGATATATTATTATAAAACATGCTTTGGTTAAGGAGTTATTGATACTTCAAGTGCAAAATGATGATATAAAACCATGATAAAAATGCACTTTTAAGTACTAATCACTTAAACTCATCACTCAATGCTTTTCTTTATGTTATAGGCTTGCATTTAAAATGAACATTTACAATAAATTAAAAACATCTTATATTATTAGATATCTTAGTATAAAACATGTTTTAATTAAGGAGTTATTGATACTTCAAGTGCAAAATGATAATATAAAACCTTGATAAAAATATATTTTTAAATACTAATCACCTATCCTTGGCTTTAATGTGAGGTTGATTCGAGGATTGCACTAATTTTAGTATCAGAGCTTCTATGTGGTTACCCAGTTCCATTCATTGCAGTATTCCACGCCCATGCATATAACCCACAGTGGTACTTTATACACCTTGGCAAACAACCCAAACTCGTCCAACCAAAACCCAAACAACTTGGACCCAACCAACGAGAACCTAAACAACTCAAATTCAACCAACTAATCAAAACCTAAACAACCCAAACCCAACCAACCAAAACACAAACACCCAAGGCACAAACCAACCTCAGTTATGATAACAAATTGATCAAATCTGCACAGTAATGGAACAACTTATTCATCGACTGGATGTAATGAAGGAGCATTATGCTCAAGAGGAGTATGGGCCCTTCAATCAGCGAATCCATATAACAGTTCGTAGAGAGAGGTTGGTGACAGCGATGAAAATGCTTATGAAGGAGAAGAAGGAAACCAGGAGTTTGAAAATCAGGAGCCTTGAGTCTAACATCATAGGCAAAACACGCATCGAGGGCATGCAGATCATGGTGCAGGCTATCAACCTCTTGATGAACAAACCAAAAGAATGAAGGTTGATGTGCTAGATTTTCTTAGAAAATTAGAACCTAATGCTTTTGAAGACTAGTTAACGGCTATTGAGGATTATTTTGACTAGTTTTCCATTTCAGAAGATAGGAAGGTTCGTTATGTTCAGATGAAATTGAAGGGGAATGCACGAGTATGGTAGGGAAGCATGGAAGAACAATTGCACTAAACACGCAGACCAACAGTTTCTGATTGGGTAGAGACAAAAGAACAACTAAAAGAAAAATATTTTCCAATTGACTATGTGTAAATGATGTTCGAGGAGATGTTGCAACTCAGGCAAAGGTCAATGAGCTTTGATCAATTTACTGATCGCTTCCACAAATTGGCTGTTCGTAGTAAGGTTGTGGAGACTGAGCAACAGACCTTAGCTCGATATCACACAGGACTAAGCAATGAGCTGTGTAAATAAATATAGACTACACACTTAATCAATGTGGAGGACGTATATCAATTGGCACTCTAACACGACCAAAAAATTGATGTCTTCTCTCAAGTGCAGGAGTGTCAAAGTAATAATTAACTCTGCAAGACCGGAGTCAAACCATAGGGAGGTTAATTGTATAAATTATAAACAACAACAACAACAACAACAATAATAATAATAAAGAAAAAGAAAAAGAAGAAGAAGAAGTTGATGAGAACTTTGAGATGAAAGATCAATGGAAGGATTAAACAATGATAATAATAAATGTCAAGGTTAGAGGATCCACTAATGGTATGTCAAACAAATATAGTATAAACTCTTGTTATTCAATTGGAAACCACACATAAAAGAGGTTCCAATCAGATTATAAATTGTTAATATGATTACATTAGTTATCTTATTCGATTAATGTTAATACTTGTAAATGTTGTTAAACATTCATGATTATAACTTATATTAACAACAAATCACGTTTCTTTCATAGCACAGGTGTAGGTTATATCATACAGTTAAGCTATGAAAGTGTCAAGGATTTGTTGTACCAAGTGTTATATAACATAAATGTAGATTAGTCATTCAACAAGTAAAGTATTAAAGAGTGAACAAAATAACAAATATAAAACATGTTAGTATTAAACATTAAGGTCCGTGTTGAGTTTATATTATGCTTATTCTTACACCATTAGTGTAACCTTTTTACCTTGACATAATAAACTTAACTAAACATAATGAAAGAAATAAAAATAAATAAATAAAATAAGCAATAAATAAGATAAAAATTAACTAAATAAAGGAAAGGAAATGAAAGGCATAAACTTGATATTAATAAAAACAAAACATAAGCAATACAAAGAGAGAGAGCAAGAGCATGATCTTGATCTAGAAATCAAGATACCTTGATGCATGACAAATGCCTCCTTTTATAGGCCAAAATTGAAAACTATTGACTTGATGATTAATTAATGAGTGGGTGACCAACTCTTCACTTGGTGATAATCCTTATCTTCTCTTGTCTGCCCAAAATGTCATTGATAACATCACATTTGGAACTACTTGAAAACATGAAAATTCTAGGAAATTTTCTTAGCTTTCCATTAAAAAAAAAAATTGAGGTCATTTGGACTTGAAAACGACATTTTTAAATCTTAGACTCCAAATAAAAGTTGTACGCCTATGTCTTACCTTTTCATCCATAAAAATTAGACCTAAATTCGAGATCTACAGCTCCAGAGATAACCTAATTACCGAACAGTGTTCTAGTTTGAACTATACCGGCATCTCTTTTCTAAGTTTGGTAATCTCTTTGTCCTTTTAATTTCAGTGCTTAAACTCATCAATCAATCCTTTTATTTATGTGATAAACTTACATTTAAGATGAACATTTACCATAAATTAAAGGTATTTTATATTATTAGATATGCTATTATAAAACATGCTTTAGTTACGGAGTTATTAATCTTTCAAGTGCAAAATAATGATATACAATCTTGATAAAAATATATTTTTAAGTACTTAAGCAATTTGTATTTGGCCATTACTCTCAATTTCTGAATCTTAACCCTCACCCTAAGTTTTGCAATAGGTGCTTCAAGCATACCTTTTTCCTTAACAATAGTTTCTAAATCTTTATTGTTTTTCAAGTTTTAATGACTCCATTATCATATTAAGTTTAATATGTGAATTTGAGTTTTCTATATATTAAAAACTTGAATCTTATTATAGATGATATATTTAAATTAAGCATTACACTTCAATTTAATAGAAAATTTAAAAGATTTAATTTTTTAAAAATATAAAAACAAACAATACTTTCATATCCGCTCCTTTAAAGTTGTGTCATGTACTCTCTATATATAATTTTATTTGAAAATATATTAAATAAATTTTTTATATTAAAACATAAAAATTATAAAAAATACTAATTTTTTATATAAATATATTTTTAAAAAATAAAAACTATCTTACTCCAAATTTGTATTAACGGGTTGCCTCTATTAGATTCTCTGAATTCAAATAAATTGTTTTTTTTTTAATAAAGAAATTTACAGATCACATTCACTCGGACTGAGATTATTAATTTAATGGAAGCCACGGCAGTCGTTTTACCATGGACATTTCTTATAAACGGTATCCAAGAATCCTTCACCCCCACACCAAACCAAACTATGGCTTCCTTTACCTCTCTTTCCTGTAGCATCCCTTTAGCAGCCTCCTCTTTCTTGCCTTCCCTCCCAGAAACACACCGAGTTCCCAGAATTGAAAAGCCAAAACGTCACCATATCCCGATTGTTTCTTGCAAATCAGGCAAAAATGATAACGAACAAAACCCTGCCACCAGAAGAGATCTGCTCATCGGTCTCGGTGGACTCTATGGAGCAACTAGACTTAGTGATCCATTTGCCTATGCTAACCCCATTGCACCCCCAGACTTAACCCAATGTGAGCTCGTTACCCTGCCATCCGAAAGTAATCCCACGAACTGTTGCCCTCAAACTTCCACAAAGATCAAAAACTTCGAATTCCCTTCTGCGTCCTCCCCAATGCGCATTAGGCCTGCTGCTCATTTAGTTGATAAAGCCTACCTAGCTAAATACGCCAAAGCCATTGCACTGATGAAAAGTCTTCCTGACGATGATCCACGTAGCTTCAAGAACCAAGCTAACGTTCATTGTGCTTATTGTGATGGTGCTTATCACCAAGCAGGCTTTCCTGATTTACAACTTCAAATTCACTTCTCGTGGCTCTTCTTTCCATGGCATAGAGCCTATTTATACTACTTCGAAAGAATCTTGGGTAAACTGATTGATGATCCAACTTTCGCTTTGCCTTTCTGGAATTGGGATGCCCCTGCCGGCATGCAAATGCCAGCCATTTTTACTGACCCCCAATCACCACTTTATGACCCTCTTCGCGACGCGAATCACCAACCTCCGACATTGCTTGATCTTAATTACGCCAAAGGAGATGCGAATCCAGACCCTGCAAAAGCAGAGGAATTGTATGCATACTAATACTTGTAAATCTCGTTAGGCATTCATGATTATAACTTATGTTAACAACAAATCAAGTTCCTTTCATAGCTTAGGTGTCAGTTATACCATACAGTATGGACTATGAGAGTGCCAAGCATTTGTTGTACCAAGTGTTATACAACATAAATCAAGATTAGTCATTTAACAAGAAAAGTATTAAAAAGTGAACAAGATAACAAATACAAAACATGTTAGTATCAAACATTAAAATCCATATTAAGTTTACACTATAATTATTCTTACACCATTAGTGTAACCTTTTCACCTTGACATAATAAACTTAACTAAACATTATGAAAGAAAAAATAAATAAAATAAGAACATAAATAAGATAAAAGTTAACTAAGTAAATGAAAGGAAATGAAAGGCATAAACTTGATATTAATGAAAGCAAAGCATAAACATTATAAAAAATACAAAGAGAGAAAGCAAGAGCATGATCTTGATCTGGAAACTAAGATACCTAAATGCATGGCAAATGCCTTCTTTTATAGCCTAAAATTGGGAACTATTGATTTAATGACTAATTGATGAGTGGGTGGCCAACTCTTGACTTGGTGACAATTCTTATCTTCTCTTGTCTGCCCAAAACATCATTGATAACATCAAAATTGGAATCACTTGAAAACATGAAAGTTGTAGGAAATTGTCTTAGCTTTCTTGTGTAAAACATTAAGGTCATTTGGACTTCTAGAACTCCAGTTATGGGCCAAATACTGAACAATGCTCGGGCTGGAGGGCAGATTCGGACTTCTTTGTTGTTGCTACAATTTGGACTTGAAAATGGCCTTTTTAAATCTTGGGCTCTATATGAAAGTTGTAGGCCCATGTCTTACCTTTTCATCCATATAAAGTAGACTTAAATCTAAGATCTGTAGCTCTAGATATGACCCAATTACCGAACAGTGTTCCGGTTTGGACTGCACCAACATCTCTTTTCTAAGTTTGGCCATCTCTTTATCCTTTCAATTTCAGTTCTTAAATTTATCAATCAATCCTTTCATTTATGTGATAGGCCTGCATTTAAAATAAATATTTACCATAAATTAAAGGTATCTTATATGATTAGATATGTTATTATAAAACATGTTTTACCTAAGGAGTTATTGATACTTCAAGTGAAAAAATGATGACATAAAACCTTGATAAAAATGCACTTTTAAGTACGAATAAGCATGCGTGCCCTTGAACATGGTGGGCTAATAAAATCTATTTTTAAAGATTTTTGCAGCTGTCTATTTTGACAAGAAATAACTTCCACGTGCTTTAGAATGACAAAGTTGAATAACACTAGTTACCTTATTGTCAGGAATGCATTTTTGAAATATTTGATCAGGACAATAGTTGAATAAGTTAGGGTCATCCCAATAAAAGTTCTTCACTTTGTTCAAAAACTTTTCTTTATCTTGGGTACTCCAATCAGTTGGCAAATCTCCTAAAGTAAGAAAATTGATATTTTTATCATACCAAGGCATTGGACTAAGAGAAAGTAAGGATTCAAGAGGAAAGTAATCATCAATTGGTGTGATGTTAGATGTCAAATTTGTTGTCACTTTTGACAAAAGATCTGTATCAACATTTTTGGTGTGTTTTTCATCCATGATTTCTTCCTCAGAATAAATCATTTACAAATCTTTAGATTCATCCAACTCATTTTTACTTAAAGTAGATTCAAGTTGATTATAAACTAATTCGTCAATATGATATACTTCTTGTAAATCATTATCATCTCTAGGTTGCTTGCAAATGTTGAAAATATTTATCTCTAGTGTGATGTTTTCAAATGATAGCTTCATCAGTCCATTCCTATAATTAATCAATGCATTAGAAGTTGCAAGAAACAGATGTCCTAAAATAACAGGAAATGAATTACATGCTTCAAGAGGTTGTGTGTCCAAGATAACAAAATCCATAGGATAAATGAATTTATCGACTTGTACTAACACATCTTCAACTATTTCTCTAGGTATTTTTACAGATCTATCAGCAAGTAAAAGAGTTATAGAAGTTGGTTTTAACTCATCTAGATTGAGACTTTGAAAAACTGAATATAGAAGTAAATTCACACTAGCTCCAAGATCAAGTAAGGCTCTTTCAATTTTATGTTCTCCAATAAAACCAGAAATTGTAGGACAACCAGAGTCTTTATATTTCAAAGCATTATTGTTCTGAAGAATGACACTTACTTCTTCGGCCAAAAAAGCTTTCTTTTTCACATTCAGTTTTCTCTTCACCGCGCATAGATCTTTCAAAAATTTAGCATAGAAAGGAACCTGTTTAATAGCATCCAACAAAGGTATATTGATTCTTACCTGTTTGAAAGCTTCAATGATTTTAGAGTTGTGATTGACTTTCCTTTGTTTGGTCATGGCATGAGGAAATGGAAGTGCTAGTGGGGAATCAGTCTTTTCTTTGCAAATTTCAGATTCAACTCCTTCCTTACCCTTAGAGATTGACTCATTATCTTTCTCACAAGGTTCAAGAGTGGGTTTTTCAATAAACATAAATCATTATTTTATAATTAAATCCAAAAACCCTTCCTAACACCTCACACAAGAGATACGACAAAAAACGTCTGCTAGTGTTAGATGACGTCGCGTCGATGCTCGCACCCCCCAACAAAAATAATAGCACATTGGATTGATTTGGGTTCCATAATTTAACCAATGAAACTTATGATCCAGGTTATGAACGCTACTAGCTTTAATAACTTTGTGTTTTTTGCAGATCATACACTAATGGGCCGGAACTAAAAGGCTAGGTGAGTATAGGCTTCGAAGCCTAATTCATGCCTTTTTTAATCTTTTCATAAGGAGCAGGTAGCCCATTGTGTTGTTAGCTCACACGATTTTTTCAAGTAGACAATATCTTAAAATCTAGTCATTACTGTGGTAGCTAAAAAATATATAGGGGAGGGTTTTGTCCTCAATATTTATTTTCTAGCTATTTTCACCTAAAAAACCTCAAAATACCATAAAAATATCCGTAAACCCCTGCTAACCTAAAACATCCCAAAATCACTTAAATTAAAAAAAATTAGTAGAATAAAAAAAATATATAAACCAAGCCTAACCTATTTTTTTAGGTATGTTTAGGAATAATCCACCATCATTGAATGGAAAAATTGATACCAAGAAAAACAAGTTTCATTGCTAAAAATTGATCATTTATTAACTTTGTCCCTCTTTCACTATTTTCAGTAGACTTTCTTTTTCATATTTCTAATTTAAAAATTAATATGTTAAGAAAATAAATTTTTAGATCAAAATTAAAATGAAAAAAAACTAAAAGGACCGTAAAGTAAGAAAAAGAAAAGTAGGTGGACTAAAAAGAACTATTTTTATTGAATTTAAGATTGGCCATCAAGTTTCTCTTTATTTTACATTTTGGTCCTCTATTGTTGAATTTTTTTCTTAACAAAAATTGATAATTTTTTATGAAATTAAATATAAAAGACTTCATTGAAAAAGAAAGTTTGATAATGAAAATAAAAATAAAAATTTGGATACTATGAATCACTACAATGATTTACCTAAACTTTTTATTATGTTTTATTATACTATATAAAAAGTATAATTAGCCATAATATCAATTACACTATTGTCAATTTAAATTTTGTGCTATAATTTTTGTTTTTGTAAATGATCATGTTAAGCACATTACAAAATTGGTTGGATTATGCATTTTTTCTCAATGACAAATCATAAAAAATATCTAAATTTGTTTTTTGATTTATCATTAAATAAGATAACAAGTACTTTCCAAGGTCAAGAAGTATCATGTTACTTTCTCTTACTCATTTATTCTAGTATGTAGTTTTGTTTTTAAAAGTTAATATTTATTAAATGTTTTTTTTTAAATTACCTTGATAATTTTATAATTTAATTATGTTTTTACTATAGCGATGCTCTTTTAAAAGTTATAATTTATATCATAAATCAAAATAATTTCTCAAATAAAATAAAAAGATGAAATTACTCTTGTATATTACATATCGAAAACACCTTAAAAGATAAAAGAAATTCTCTCTTCAAACATTATCTCTCTCTCTCTCAGGTTTACAAAATATCACCAATTTTGGAGACCCGATTCCACATGGCACATTACACCCTCACAGCTATAATTGAAGATAATGCCCGGTACACACGGGTACACAATTGAACAGTCTTTTAGTGCATCTTGATTTGATGTATGGATGCCAATGGCCCATCCATTATTGGGACACCACGTGGGCTTTTGTCACTATTGTAAAGTTCAAAGAATCAACACAACATGAAATCCACAGTTGTTTTTCCACAAACACGTGATTGAATTTTAACCCTCCTTTTTCTTTTTCTTTTGTTTTTTTTTTTTTTGTAATATTTGCTCTATGGAAATAGAAGAAAGACTACGTTGCCTTTTCCAAAACGATTTTACGAAAAGAAAAAAGCAGATTTTTTCTGGGAATAAGATATCATGTTGTAGTACAAGCGAGAGGTGTGGAAAATTGGCTATTTATCTGTCCATTGCAATGATAATTTTACAAAATTATTGGACTTTTTTTCCCTCTTAAAAATAGAGGAGAAAACCTCCTCGTCCACTGCCGCATAAGTGAACCCACCTCCGATGATCAAGCTCGGAGTCAGTGGATATTGCAAGCTGGCTGGACCACGTACCTTTCTGAAGGACCCGAGTGTTAAAAAGGGAGACATCTTCCAATTTCTCATAAGATCATTCACGAGGTACGAGGTACCTTTGTAGTTATTGAACTCCTAAACTAAAATCATTAAATTTTCTCAATTAAGGTAAGAAAGTAATTCATTGCTGAAGCTAGTAATAATCTGTGAGTAATTTAAGAGTTTTGTATAATAAATATATATGGTTGAGTTTATTCATTAGTGTTTGAAATCTTGCTCTCACACATACATTATATATATTATTTTAAAAAATATTTAAATAATATTTAATAGTATAGTAATGATTATTTTTAAAGTATTTTTTATTTTAAAATATATCAAAATAATATATTGGTTATAATTTAATTAAAAAGATATGCTTTGATATTTTCTCTCCCTCTCTCTTTCTTTTCCACCACCTAATTTATGTGTCGATATTTGTTTTTTTTACCGCATGAGCCTAGTTATTTTTGTCAATCTAGACCTAGTTATATAAGATCTAGGGTCAACTTGGTGATTCTTTTATTTGAGATCTGATTTGGGTTAGTTTATGATAAAATTTAGTTTTTTTCTTTCAAAACCATATTGTTTTAGGTTTATGTATCATTTAAAAAAAGTCTAAAATGACGATGATATTTTACCATGTGGGTCTAGTTATTTTTGTTCATCTACTTCTGGCAACACATCTAAGAAACCATTGTAGTATCTAAATTGAAATACGGTCCATTAGATGAGCATCTTGAAAGAAAAAGGAGAAAACTCACTGAATACTAACATAGAAAGAGAAAAACAAGTGAAGGCAAACGGGGAAAAATAGAACAGAAAAGAAAATGGTAAGCATATGTCCTCTCATCACCATGATCAGTCAGCAACAAACTCAATCTTGACATTAGCAACGGTAACAAAATCACCACCAGTCCGAGGCACTAAAGTCACCACAAGGGTATCATCTCCTTCAGCTTCCAGATCTTCCAACAATCCTGTAATCCCCAATACCAGATTTGTCTTTGATTTTTTTGCATGCTTGTGAGGCACATTGACGAAACTTCCCGCAAACTCGGACTTGTCCGGTCCACCAGGTGAATCAGGTTCATCGTTGACGAGGACATCGAACTTAATTAATTGATTTTCTTCATACTCAATCCCTTCAATAACTAGAACTTCAGCTTCATCTTCTTTCTCCGTTGCGCTTCTTGATTTCTTTGGCCTGGAAACCTCCACACTTATGACTTTATCCAAGACAACAGGGAATGCACTAATTGGTGTTAATACAACGCTTTTTTTAGCTGCACGACGTAATTTTTCCTGCCTTGTTAATTTTGGTGTTGGTCTAGTTTTCAGCCAAGGAATAGGAACATCTTGAAAGCCATATCTTAGCTTCTTGGTGTCAAGAGTATCTTTAACCTTTACTCGAACCAGCTCTTTATTCTCATTCCAGAAAAGAAACTCTGAATTAAGCCAATCAGGATCCTCGATATCCTTTCGCTTGCCTCCAGGTATTTTCTTCCACAAGTCCCACATTCGGTCGACGTTCGAGTGATGACAGTAAAATATAGGATCTCTCCCTGCAGAGTAGAAATTGCCCATATTTTCCCCTTTAGTTTGATTGGGGTCGCCGGTCCAGATGTGAATCTCAGTGTGTGGGGTGGTCTCAATTGTACCCATTCCAGGACTTGGATCATCACCAGCACGATATGGTTTTCCAAAAAAGAGAGTAGGCTTCGTGGCACCGGACACCATTTGCCTGTACATTACGTTAAGATTGCTTGCATACAATTCCTCTGCTTTTGCAGGGTCTGGATTCGCATCTCCTTTGGCGTAATTAAGATCAAGTAGTGTCGGAGGTTGGTGATTCGCGTCGCGAAGGGGGTCATAAAGTGGTGATTGGGGGTCAGTAAAAATGGCTGGCATTTGCATGCCGGCAGGGGCATCCCAATTCCAGAAAGGCAAAGCGAAAGTTGGATCATCAATCAGTTTACCCAAGATTCTTTCGAAGTAGTATAAATAGGCTCTATGCCATGGAAAGAAGAGCCACGAGAAGTGAATTTGAAGGTCTAAATCAGGAAAGCCTGCTTGGTGATAAGCACCATCACAATAAGCACAATGAACGTTAGCTTGGTTCTTGAAGCTACGTGGATCATCGTCAGGAAGACTTTTCATCAGTGCAATGGCTTTGGCGTATTTAGCTACGTAGGCTTTATCAACTAAATGAGCAGCAGGCCTAATGCGCATTGGGGAGGACGCAGAAGGGAATTCGAAGTTTTTGATCTTTGTGGAAGTTTGAGGGCAACAGTTCGTGGGATTACTTTCGGATGGCAGGGTAACGAGCTCACATTGGGTTAAGTCTGGGGGTGCAATGGGGTTAGCATAGGCAAATGGATCACTAAGTCTAGTTGCTCCATAGAGTCCACCGAGACCAATGAGCAGATCTCTTCTGGTGGCAGGGTTTTGTTCGTGATCATTCTTGCCTGATTTGCAAGAAACAATCGGGATATCGAGACGGTTTGGCTTTTTAATTCTGGAAACTCGGTTAGTTTTCGGGAAGGAAGGCAAGAAAGAGGAGGCAGCTAAAGGGATGCTACTTGAAACAGAAATACAGGAAGCCATAGCTTGGTTTGGTGTGGGGGTGAAGGATTCTTGGGTACCATTTATAAGAAATGTCCATGGTAAAACGACTACTGTGGCTTCCATTAAAATAATCTCTATCGGAGTAAATGTGATCTGTAAATTTTTTTTATTAAAAAAAACATTCTATTTGAATTCAAAGAATAATAGAGGCAACCACTTAATGCAAATTTGGAGTACGATAGTTTTTATTTTTACAAAAATATATTCATAAAAAAAATTAATAATTTTTATGTTTTAATATAACAAAATTATTTAATATATTTTCAAATAAAATCACTTATACAGATTACATGACACAACTTCAATGGAAGAGATATGAAAGCATTTTTATGTTTTAAAAATATTTAAAAAAATTAAATTTTTATTTTTTAAAATTAATATTTTTAATGTTTTTTACATTATTTTTAAAAAATAAAAAATATTATTTTAATATATTTTTAAATAAAAAAATATTTTTAAAGACTACGGCAGCCCCGTTATCCTAACATACACGCCAGAAATTATGCATGCTCGATGTTCTGTTCTCGCTGTCCTTTTACAGCCAGCTGATTGCATTTCTGTGGGCAGATTCAAAAATCGATTGAGCCATCTGAGCATGTGGAGTCTGTGGAAAATGTGCATTACTCTTCGATGCCTTTTCCACAGCTATAGCCTTCTGAGCATGTGGACACGAGAAAGGGCACTCGAATCTCAAGTGATGACCCCTGTGTGGACACTAGTACCAGATGAACCTTGTTTATCAAAAGTTGCAGCATCTGTATTTCATTTTAATGATGTTGGTATTTGTATTTTAAAATTATTATTTTTATTTAAAATTAATTTATTTTAAGATGTTTTGATTTGTTGTGTTAAAAATAATTTTTTTAAAATAATTTTTTTTATTGAATTTCCAAAAAACTATTTTAAAAAATAATTATTACTACACTTCTAAATAAATTTCTTCTAGGGTAATTTTAAAAATATATCATTTATGTTTGCTTGCTATATTTTTTTTTAAAAAATTATATTTTAAATATTAATTAAGATTTAATTCCATAAAATCAAATAATGGAGCTAATCTCTATAATCATTAAACCAATCTCTTAACATTTATTAGAAAGAGGTCGACACTATGATAATGGCCATAAGAGTGAAAAATGAAAAGAAAATCAAATAGGTATGCTTTTTGTTCGTGATCGTTCTTGCCTGATTTGCAAGAAACAATCGGGATATGGTGACGTTTTGGCTTTTCAATTCTGGGAACTCGGTGTGTTTCTGGGAGGGAAGGCAAGAAAGAGGAGGCTGCTAAAGGGATGCTACAGGAAAGAGAGGTAAAGGAAGCCATAGTTTGGTTTGGTGTGGGGGTGAAAGATTCTTGGATACCGTTTATAAGAAATGTCCATGGTAAAACGACTGCCGTGGCTTCCATTAAATTAATAATCTCAGTCCGAGTGAATGTGATCTGTAAATTTCTTTATTAAAAAAAAAACAATTTATTTGAATTCAGAGAATCTAATAGAGGCAACCCGTTAATACAAATTTGGAGTAAGATAGTTTTTATTTTTTAAAAATATATTTATATAAAAAATTAGTATTTTTTATAATTTTTATGTTTTAATATAAAAAATTTATTTAATATATTTTCAAATAAAATTATATATAGAGAGTACATGACACAACTTTAAAGGAGCGGATATGAAAGTATTGTTTGTTTTTATATTTTTAAAAAATTAAATCTTTTAAATTTTCTATTAAATTGAAGTGTAATGCTTAATTTAAATATATCATCTATAATAAGATTCAAGTTTTTAATATATAGAAAACTCAAATTCACATATTAAACTTAATATGATAATGGAGTCATTAAAACTTGAAAAACAATAAAGATTTAGAAACTATTGTTAAGGAAAAAGGTATGCTTGAAGCACCTATTGCAAAACTTAGGGTGAGGGTTAAGATTCAGAAATTGAGAGTAATGGTCAAATACAAATTGCTTAAGTACTTAAAAATATATTTTTATCAAGATTGTATATCATTATTTTGCACTTGAAAGATTAATAACTCCGTAACTAAAGCATGTTTTATAATAGCATATCTAATAATATAAAATACCTTTAATTTATGGTAAATGTTCATCTTAAATGTAAGTTTATCACACAAATAAAAGGATTGATTGATGAGTTTAAGCACTGAAATTAAAAGGACAAAGAGATTACCAAACTTAGAAAAGAGATGCCGGTATAGTTCAAACTAGAACACTGTTCGGTAATTAGGTTATATCTGGAGTTGTAGATCTCAGATTTAGGTCTAATTTTTATGGATGAAAAGGTAAGACATAGGCGTACAACTTTCATTTGGAGTCTAAGATATAAAAAGGTCGTTTTCAAGTCCAATTGGAGTCTAAGATTTAAAAATGTCGTTTTCAAGTCCAAATGACCTCAATTTTTTTTTTTAATGGAAAGCTAAGAAAATTTCCTTGTTGAATGACTAATCTACATTTACATTTATGACTAATCTACATTTATGTTATATAACAAGTTCCAAATGTGATGTTATCAATGACATTTTGGGCAGACAAGAGAAGATAAGGATTATCACCAAGTGAAGA
>NW_011501728.1:19776-21858 GCF_000495115.2 Populus euphratica
TTGTTGTTGTTGTTGTTGTTGTTGTTTATAATTTATACAATTAACCTCCCTGTGGTTTGACTCCGATCTTGCAGAGTTAATTATTACTTTGACACTCCTACACTTGAGAGAAGACATCAATTTTTTGGTCGTGTTAGAGTGCCAATTGATATACATCCTCCACATTGATTAAATGTGTAGTCTATATTTATTTACACAGCTCATTGCCTAGTCCCGTGTGATATCGAGCTAAGGTCTATTGCTCAGTCTCCACAACCTTACTACGAACAGCCAATTTGTGGAAGCGATTAGTAAATTGATCAAAGCTCATTGACCTTTGCTTGAGTTGCAACATCTCCTCGAACATCATTTACACATAGTCAATTGGAAAATATTTTTCTTTTAGTTGTTCTTTTGTCTCTACCCAATCAGAAACTGTTGGTCTGCGTGTTTAGTGCAATTGTTCTTCCATGCTTCCCTACCATACTCGTGCATTCCCCTTCAATTTCATCTGAACATAACGAACCTTCCTATCTTCTGAAATGGAAAACTAGTCAAAATAATCCTCAATAGCCGTTAACTAGTCTTCAAAAGCATTGGGTTCTAATTTTCTAAGAAAATCTAGCACATCAACCTTCATTCTTTTGGTTTGTTCATCAAGAGGTTGATAGCCTGCACCATGATCTGCATGCCCTCGATGCGTGTTTTGCCTATGATGTTAGACTCAAGGCTCCTGATTTTCAAACTCCTGGTTTCCTTCTTCTCCTTCATAAGCATTTTCATCGCTGTCACCAACCTCTCTCTACGAACTGTTATATGGATTCGCTGATTGAAGGGCCCATACTCCTCTTGAGCATAATGCGCCTTCATTACATTCAGTCGATGAATAAGCTGTTCCATTACTGTGCAGATTTGATCAATTTGTTATCATAACTGAGGTTGGTTTGTGCCTTGGGTGTTTATGTTTTGGTTGGTTGGCTTTGGGTTGTTTAGGTTTTGATTAGTTGGTTGAATTTGAGTTGTTTAGGTTCTAGTTGGTTGGGTCCAAGTTGTTTGGGTTTTGGTTGGACGAGTTTGGGTTGTTTGCCAAGGTGTATAAAGTACCACTGTGGGTTATATGCATGGGCGTGGAATACTGCAATGAATGGAACTGGGTAACCACACAGAAGCTCTGATACTAAAATTAGTGCAATCCTCGAATCAACCTCACATTAAAGCCAAGGATAGGTGATTAGTATTTAAAAATATATTTTTATCAAGGTTTTATATTATCATTTTGCACTTGAAGTATCAATAACTCCTTAATTAAAACATGTTTTATACTAAGATATCTAATAATATAAGATGTTTTTAATTTATTGTAAATGTTCATTTTAAATGCAAGCCTATAACATAAAGAAAAGCATTGAGTGATGAGTTTAAGAACTAAAATTGAAAGTACAAAGAGATGACCAAACTTATAAAAGAGATGCTGGTGCAATCCAAACTAGAATACTATTCGGTAATTGGGTCATATCTAGAGCTGTAGATCTCAGTTTTAGGTCTACTTTATATGGATGGAAAGGTAAGACATAGGCCTACAAATTTCATGTAGGCCAAGATTTAAAAAGGCCATTTTCAAGTCCAAATTATAGCAACAACAAAGAAGTCGGAATCTATCCTGCAGCCCTAATACTATTTAGTTTTTGGCCCATATGTGGAGTTCTAGAAATCCAAATGACCTTCATTTTTTTTCCTGGAAAGCTGAGACAATTTTCTACAACTTTCATGTTTTCAAGTGGTTCTAATTCTAATGTTATCAGTGACGTTTTGGGCAGAAAATAGAAGATAAGGACTTCACTAGGTCAAGAGTTGGCTACCCACTCATCAATTAGTAATGAAATCAATAATTTCCAATTTTAGCCTATAAAAAAAGACATTTGGCATGTATTTAGGCATTTTGGTCTTCATATCAAGATCATACTATTGTTTTCTCTCTTTGTATTTTTGTAATGCTTAAGTTTTATTTTCATTAATATCTTGTTTATACCTTTCATTTCATTTCCTTTACTTAGTTAACTTTTATCTTATTTATGTTCTTATTTTGTTTATTTATGCTTCTTT
>NW_011501728.1:22233-27356 GCF_000495115.2 Populus euphratica
TAAAACACTAAGATTCTGTTGTTTGTTTGTCGTCTTTTAAATTTATTTTTAAAAAGATTTAAATTTTTTATTTCAAATTCATATTATTTTTATGCACTGTATCAAAAATTTATTTCTACTTATTCTATAATTATTATTATTATTATTACTATTACTATTGTTGTTGTTATTGTATTTTTTTATTTATAATTGATACAATTAACCTCTCTGTGGTTCGATCCCGGTCTTGCCCAATTATTTATTACTTCAATACTCCCGCACTTGAAAGAAGATATTAATATTTTGATTGTGTCAACAGGAAACACAAAATCTCTCTATATTTGTTGGAATCACTCGAATGAAAACTTTATTCAAAGTCATTATATGGCCAAAATAAATTGTCTTTGTTCTTTTCATTCAACCTTTAAATATTAATCTTAACATAATATTTCTGATTTCAACTAGGAAACCAATAATAGAATAAATCTCTAGCTGTAACTAGAAAAATACTATCAGGAAAGAAATAGAATTGCAGCAACCCCTAATGTTTGTGGAGGCTTTGGTCACGGCATTATAGGGGTTCGTTTTCAGATTTGCATCAATTTTCCTCTCCTTTCGTTTCTCTTACAACTATTTAGAGATAAAAACAAAAATATAATGAAATATTGTTACTTAAATGCAAAGATTATTAAAACTAGGAACTCATTGCAAATATTAACCGCAGCTACATAGAAAACTTTTAAAAAATGCATAGTGAATGGATAGTATTTTAATTAGCTAAAAAAAACAAACAAAAAAAACCTACTAGAAAAAAAAAATCAATTCTATTTGATTTTGGTTTAAAAATTTAAAAATTGATTGAATTAAATGGAATCAGAATTGTTGAACCAAAAAATTAAAAATATTGTAAACTTAACAGAAGTATAAATAGAAAAGTGTCTTAAAAAAACTCAAATCCAAAAATTCACTCTCGCAACCTGCACCCCTTCCTCCTCTGTAATTTCTTTGTACTATGTTACCTTCTCTTTTCTTTTTGGTATTTTATCTTTAAACCAAAGTGGACAAATAAAAAGTAAATTGTCACCCTCACATCAAGATTCTTGAACCATGTGTTTTGAATACATGTATAATGATATAGTGGACTGGTTGTTCATAGATGAAATGTATCTTTTTGTAAAGTTATGTGTGTTATTAAAATTCAAAACTTAATTGCAAATATAAACTAAAAAACTTAAAGAATATCAATGCAAAGTGAATGGATAATATTTTAATTAGGGCTAAGAAAAAAACCAAAAAAACTAGAGAAAAAAAAAAGCAACCAAAAAAAAACCAAGAGAAGCGAAAAGAAAATAAGCAAAGAAAAGCACGACCAGAGGAGAAGCGTACAGAGAAAGGCAGAGGGGAATAAAGTAGCTTTGGCCAGTCCTCCATCACGTCTTTGTCTCCTGAACCAGGTAAGTCCCTTTTCTTTTTTTCCCGCTTTGCAATATAATTCACTCGTTACTTTGTAGTGAACTATAATTAGCACATCATTGTACCGCAAGCATCACACGTGCTTGCTACCCACCGGGTATCCAGCTGAGGCTAGTAACCTGGTAGAGTTGTATACACTGAGCTAGATCAAAAATAATTTTAAAACAATAATTAAAAAAATTAAAAATGCTATTAACATAACATGGGTGACATAACTCAATTTTTTAATTTAAAAAAATTAGAATAATAATAATAATAAATTAAAAAATAACAAAAAAATAAATAAAACATAATTTGAGAATTGGTTAAGACAATATAAATTGAAAGTTTGAGAACTAATAAAGATAAAATTATAAATTTTGGACTCAATTTGGTAAAAAATTGAAAGAATTGATAAGTATTGTTGTTATTTATTTTTAGGCTCCAAAGATGATGTGTACCTCTTTTGAACTAAGTATAGGAGTTTAGCTCATATTTGCTATAAAATTGACAAAAGCAAAGAAAGAAATATTTTTTGAACTCTGTTTGAGCTATTTTCTACTCTTTTTATCTTTCCCCTTTGCTACCAAAATCATCATGTTTTCTTAAATTGATTAGGAGTAATCTCTCACTCGTCCTATCATCTAGACATTCTCCTCTCATTACATTATAACTTCTCAATAATCAAATTCTCACATGTTTAAACAATTCAATATCCCATATTTATATGGATGCAATAAATGAAGTACATTACGCAATTCAAATATTTACAAATAAGGACTGCTTGACCGCTTTTTATGATCGGCTTGTTTTAACTCGCAAGTGCATGAGTGTGCGATGTAGCAATTAACTCGGTAAGATCGAGGTCATATCCACAGAGAGCTAGATCTGGAAATTAAGCTAAGTAACAAAAAAAAAAAACTCAAGAGAAATTAAATTAACAATAACTTGGTTGAAAATAATTGATGGATTTGCTTTTAAAGATAAAAAAAAATGTAAATAGATTTTAAATGACAAGAAAAGTAAGTCTTGGTCCAAATCAATTTTAATGGTGATGTATTGGTGATTTCTTCAACATATATAAGATAACTCAACCTAATATCAACGATGGTGATATTAGATCAGAAGATATTACAATGAAGATTAGAAAGATGAAGATTGATTATTGCTTAAGAATGAACAAGTACTTTCATATTAAGTAAGACATTGAATCAAGCAATCTCTATACCAAAACTAAAGTTTGTGCATAAAAATTCAAGATTATAACATTACCTAAATGATTTCTAAAATTTCTTTACAATAATAAATCATTCATGAAGAAAATAAGAAGATAAACATTAAGATTCATTCATATCCTAAAGAACTCACCTCAATCACCATTATCCTTGATTTGGATCCAAGAAAGAGTTTAGCCAACCATGATTATATATAAGAACACTTCAATAAACATGAAAGAACTTGAATCCAACTGAAAAAATAAGTTTTACAAACTAAAGAACCGAAATCTATAAAGAAGAACACAATACAATTTCAGAAAAAATTCGGACACAAATCTGACTCTAACTTTGGACAGCAATTCGACCCTCTTAGAAGCTTTTTTTGGAGAAGTCTATTAGAGACATATTTATAGGCAATTCTGTCACCTTTCCAGATCATTAAAGAACAGCTCATTTGGACACCTGAGTCAAAAGTTATGGGCAAAACACCGAAAGGTGTTCTGAAAAATCAAATCAAGACAGCTTTACAACTACTTTGGTGCACGTTTTTCTTCCTCATTTATGAGGTGTCTCCTTCTTCTTTTTGACCCAAAATAATGTTAAAATATCCCCTCCAGCTTTCCATCCATGTGCTTGCCTTCTTGGATCAATGGATTGCCCAAAATCATTAATGAAATTATAAGCAAAATAAGTTCATAATTAAAGACAAAATTCATAATTAAAATTATATTACACAAAAGAGTTTTCGATAAATTGTAGATGCATTATATTACATAACAAAATGATAAATTCATTCATTGCAACATGATATCCAACAAAATATAAGGAAACTAATCTATTGTTCAGTTCGATAGGGGGATATACTTGAAAATAGATTTAATACAATAATTCAATTAGACAAATAAAAAAAAAGATATCCATAAAAATTTCTTTCTTTCCTCCTTTCTTTTTGTAAATTTAGTCAAAAGATCATTAAATTAACTTGCTTATCTTTTATTACATATCAATTAAATTTCAGAATAATCTATGATTTTATTATTATTATTATTATTATTATTATTAACATTAACAAAATATAATCGTTCCTATCGCTAAATTAACATGACATTACATTCACTAATAGATTAATTTTTCTACTAGTCCATTCAACTAGCACTATTGTCTTCAGTTAAAAAATTAGTTTAACGTTTCACCCATTCATCAGGGTACAAATCTCATTAACCGGGGAATTAATTCTTTATCTCGCCCATTTGCTAGGGCACTAATTCCATTAAATCAGGAATTAATCCTATTAACTAGAGACTTAATTCCTCATCACGCCCATTCACTAGGACATTAAACTTGTTAATTTAGTAATTAATTTAACAATTTGCCCAATCATCAGGGTTTTAATTCTATTAACTAGGAAATTAATTCATTATCATGCTCATTCACTAGGGCATTAATCTCATTAATTCAGGAATTCATTCATCACATTATGTATCTTATTTTCTCATCTAAACAACATAATAATTTCTGAAGACTATATGGGAGTCGGAATGTGACTCATTTTCAAGAGAGCCTAATACTGAGATAGCAGGTAGATGGTTACGTACAGTGGAGGACATTATGGAACAAATTCAGGTGACAGAGGATTTATGAGTAAATTATGCCACTCACTTATTATCAGATAGGGCAAGATCATGGTGGGATCCAGTGCGATCTAGAAGGCCTGCAAGGTCTTGGACATGGACTAAATTTAGAGTTAAGTTTGAGAACGAGTTTCACTCATCATATCATCGAAAGATGAAAGAGCAGGAGTTTCTAGCTTTGAGGTAGAAGGGTATGATAGTACTTGAGTATGAAAGAAGATTTCATGATCTTTCCATGTTTGCTCCATAGTTTGTTCCCACCGAACAATACATGATTGATAGAATACGGGATGAATTATACCAGGATTTAAGACAAGGCTTAATAGCACTTAGATTTGGGATAACTAGAGAACTTATAGAGGCAGCATAAGCTTTTGAGGCATGTGTAGTTGAAGGGTGGCAAAGTCAAACAAAGGTGGGTAGAAGGAAGGATATTGACTTTTCCTTAAACAGACCTCATATTTCTAAAAAGAGTAAGGGACAGTTCAACCAGTTTAGAAGGAAGGGTGGAGTAGTGTCTAGGCCTATTCAGAGTACTGGTGCTGGGACTACTAGCAGACAGTCATCATTTCAGGGAGGTTCTATTGGAGGGGCATCAAGATTAAATGCATTATCTTATCCCCAATATGTTTGGTGTGAGTAGAGACATCCAGGAAATTATTTAGTGTCACCAGGATGATGATATATTTGCAGAGCTAAAGGGCATAGATGGCGTGATTGCTTTTATTTAGGCAGAGGATGTTACTTGATTGATACTTAAAAGTGTATTTTTATCAAGGTTTTATATCATCATTTTACACTTGAAGTATCAATAACTCCTTAACTAAAACATGTTTTATAATAA
>NW_011501728.1:30624-34242 GCF_000495115.2 Populus euphratica
TTTTTAATTTGTACAATTAACCTCCCTGTGGTTCGACCCCGGTCTTGCCGGGTTATTTATTACTTCGACACTCCTGCACTTGGGAGAAGACAACAATCTTTTCGTCGTGTCAATATCCGTAGAGATTATCCATAGAGGGCTGAGTTCTTACAAGGGTAGAGACAACAGACCTAAAGCCAGCAATAGTTTGCCATTATGGATAGACCGAGTAGACAAGCATAATTGAGGGCTAGTGGAAATAGAGGTTGGCCTAGGATGCAGGGTGACAGAATCCAGGGTAGAGTATTTGATATGACATAGGAGGAGGTTAGAGTTGCCCCAAATGTTGTAGTAGGTACTTTACAGTTAAACTCATTACATGTACATGCATGATTGATCTTAAGGCTACACATTCATTTGTTGCTTATAAAATTATAGGGAAGATAGGAAAACGACCTAGTAGGGTAGAAAGAGGATTTATGATAAGTACTCCTCTAGGTGAAGTTGTAGTCATTGATGTAGCCTACAAAGGAATTGGGATTAGTATAGATAGGCTCGAGTTGGGAGTAGATTTAATTCCCTTACAATTACAAGATTTAGAAGTAATACTAGGTAGGGATTAGTTAAGTGTATATAAGGCTTAAATGGACAGTTTCGCGAAAACAGTTACTTTTCAAGGACCAAATGGAAGGAGAGTGATTTTTAGAGGGAAAAGAATGTTATACCAAATTGCATCATTTCGGTTATGATTGCAAAGAAGTTGGTTAGAAAGGGATGTGAAGCTTACCTTGCTTATGTGTTTGATTTGAAAGAAAAAATTGGAGACTTAACAAACATCCCTATAGTGAGAGAATTTACAGACATGTTCCTAGATGAATTACTAGGGTTACCATCAAATAAGGTAATGAAAGTTTCCATTGATGTACTACTTGGGACAATACCTATTGCTCAACCACCATATAGAATGACGTTTGTTGAATTGGCTGAGTTGAAGATTCAACTACAAGAATTACTAGATAAAGGATTTATTTGTTCAAATAATTCCCCTTAGGGAGCTCCAGTATTATTTGTGAAGAAGAAAGATGGGACCCTTAGACTTTGTATTGATTATAGACAACTAAATAGAGTAACAATAAAAAATAAATATCCACTCCCACGAATAGATGATTTGTTTGATCAACTTAAGGGAGTCAGGGTGTTTTCAAAGATATATCTCAGATTCAGGTATTATCAATTAAGAATAAAAGAACAAGATGTGGTAAAGACTGCATTTAGGACTCGGTATGGACATTATGAGTTTCTAGTAATGCCATTTGGGTTAACAAATGCACCAGCAGTATTTATGGACTTAATGAATCGAGTTTTTCTACCTTTCTTAGATAAGTTTGTGGTAGTATTCATAGATGACATTTTGGTTTATTCCAATTCATATTTGGAACATGAACAACAATTGCGACAAGTGTTATCAACCTTAAAGGAGCATTAATTGTATGCCAAAATAAGTAAGTGTGAGTTTTGGTTGGAAGAAGTAGTTTTTCTAGAACATGTTATATCGACTCAAGGAATACAAGTAGATCCTAGAAAGGTTGAAGCAGTGTTGAAATGGAAGAGGCCTACGAATGTGATTGAGAATCATAGTTTTCTTGGATTGGCAGAATATTACAGGAGATTCATTGAAAGGTTCTCTACTATAGCTATCCTGATGACTCGATTGATGCAAAAGGTGACAAAATAGGAATGGACCGATGAGTGTGAACAATGTTTTCAGGAGCTGAAAAAGAGACTAACAACAAAGTTCAATCAATTTAAAGCATTAATTCTTCAAGAATCTTATTTAAAAGTGTGAGGGCACCTTACCAAGCAATGACCAAAGCTTTAACACCTTTGAACGGAGAATTTCCATGCTTAAATTTGTTTTCCCCCTCCTAGCCAAATACTTCTTTCTCTATGATAAAGTTTTGTTTGTTTTTTTTCCCTCCTTCCAGCACACTTACTTACAATCATATATATATATAATTTTTTTTTTTTAAAATGCCTTCCATATCCCTAAATGTTTTCTTCCCACACACACTTTAGCACACATTAATTTTTTAATTTTTTTTAAAATACCTTCTATGTCCCTTAATAGTAACTTTTATGATTTTTTGATAAAATTTCTTGAATCCTAATACCTGTTTATACCAAATCTTACCAGGGTTATATTGAATTTCACTAAGTTACTCGTTGGTACTTTTAGTTTCGTCAAATTTACTTTTACAAAAATTTTATTCACATTTTTATGTTTATTTATTTATTTATATATATTAACACTTGAACGAAACATTTTAATTCAGATTCTCGAATATATCATCATTCTTATAATTTAATTTATCATTTTCCCTTATTTTTTTGTAATCCTGATTTTTATTAATATCAATAATATTATCCGGGGTTTCACAATGTTACTCATGACATGTTAAAAAATTGACCTACACCTTTATTGGATCCTAGGGCTCACATAAACTCTCAATCAGATTGGGATGCTTGGCATTATTAGTTTCCTGAATCAGATCATGAAATCCTTTTGACCATCTAGGTTGCAGCTAAATTCTGTTATTCAAAACTAATTTATCTTACTTTGAACGCTTCATGAAAGTTGTAGATTTATATGTGTAGAAGAATTTAGGTTTTTGAATCTCCTAATTTCAATATAAGAAGCTTAAGATATTCCCATGTAAATATCTTATGAGAATGTAGAGGATTCTGATGCGAGAAGGATTTTGACCCGAGTTTTGCACTAAAAACTATACTTTCATCACAATTTTGATGGTCTTGTTCTTAGGTTATATTCTCAGTCATATCAAGATATTTGGCATTGTTAGTTTCTAAATTAGATTAGGAGACCATTTTTTACCAACCAAATTGCTGCTAAATTCTATTCCTTGAAATAATTTTTTCTTAATTTGAATCCTTCATCAAAGTTGGTAGTCTTGGACGCGTAAATGAATTTGGGCTCTTGAATCACTTGATTTAGATATTAGAGGCTCAAGATATTCCCATTTGAATATCTAATGTGAAATTAGAGAATCCTGCCGAAAGATGGTTTCCAACCAAGTTTTGTTGCAATTCTTTTCTTCAAAATGATTTTATCTCATTTTAAATCCTTCATGGAAGTTTTAGTCCTATACGTGCTGATGAATTTGGGCTTTTGCATCGCTTAATTTTGATATTATGAGCTTAAGATTTTCTCATTTGAACATTTAATGGAAAAGAAGAGAATCCTGCCGCAAGAAGGATTCCTGACCTAAGTTTACAGGTATGATTTGAGGGACCTGATTTAATGTTTCAAGAATTTATCGAGTTAATTAAAGACCATTTTTTAGGATGTTATGTGGTTTCGTTGAGGGATTGGAAAAAACAAAGGATTGGATTGGAAAATGTCATCATAATTTCAATTGTTTTGCGACCACGCTATGGGAATATTTTTGCTTCCAAATAACACCATTTCAACCTTTCATTTTTTACAAACCACATTGCATATGAAACAACCCCATAATTGAATTAATTGGCATGGTATTGTTCATTCACGTTTTGAGTAAAGTGCCCCCTTGTTCTGTAGTTTCTTTCCTTTTTCTGGAACCATTCCTGCTACACACACAG
>NW_011501745.1:0-7844 GCF_000495115.2 Populus euphratica
TGATGCTTAATAAATTTGTACTCGCTAATACATTATACTATTTCAAAAAGGTTAGGTCTAAGCCTTTTCATTAATATTTAATGTTAGACATTAATTTATTCATCATTGTTTACAAAGGAAAAAGCAAAGCCTATTTCTAAGAAAAGCATCAGTTTTGGCTATACTTTATTGATATCGATGGAGTTCTCTTCCTACTTGTTGAGCATTGAGATAAACCCTTTTGGTGTAGACGAAAGCTCATTCAATCTGCTTATTCATGTTGCTTATCTTTTTTGAAAGTTTCATGTTTCTTCTAGTTAGTTGATTGTTATTAGTATCAATCATCTAATTATGGTGTTCTAGTTGACCATTTTTCTCCTCCAAATGTTTATTCTGATCTTTACCTTTTCGAGCTCTCTTTTTATTAGGTCGATCTCTTTCGTAAACACCCAAAAGAACATATATATATATATATATAAACAGAACTGATGACTCAGTTTTCGCTGCCGATTTCTACATCGGCAACAACATAATTTTTGTCTTAAAAATAAAATAATAATAATTAACTTAAGGAGCTGAGAGGGAGGGGTAAAACTGGTTTTAGATAGACCAAAACAAGAATAAGAACACATCGAAACCAACCCCCAAACACCCACCTCATTTAATGGGGAGTATAAATATAAGGAGGAGAGAGAAGGTAACCTTAGCTCTTCTCAAAGTTGTTTACAGTTGTATGTTCAACTGCATATTACTCTCCTTTTCTCCTCCCAATAGAAACCTAAGCCTTGTGAACGTGTGAGGGAGAGAGAGGAGACCTTGAGAGAAGATCGGAGAGCTACCTAGAGAGAAAGGAGAAGAGAACCAGCGTGAGAGGAAGAAGAAGGAAGAGAATCAGCGGGAGAGGAGGAAGAACACTGTCAAACCTTCCTCAAACCTAGTTAGATTCGTAAGGTATGGGTCATGAAACTTCCTTCCTCTTCTCCTTAAGATCTAGAACCAGAAATGAAGAAAACCCCTAAAAAAATTGACCTAAGACCTAAGCTAGCTGTGAAGAAAACAGAAATTAACTAAGAGGACAAGGAAAACAAAAACGAAATGAGGCCAATTTCAAAACATCTAATAAAGAAAAATGAATAAAATACAAACAATAGATCATAGTAGGGGGGTGGCTTTAACTATAGGGTTGGCCGACATGTAATGTGTGTGTTCTGCTAGGATTGGTTGAAGGACTATGCGCTGGAATGGATAGTTTCAATGTGTGTATTATGCTGGAATGATTGAAAGATATATGTTGTAATTGATGGTTTTCAATGTGTGTATTCTGCTGGAATGATTGAAAGATATATGCTGTAATTGATGGTTTTCAATGTGTGTATTCTGCTGGAATGATTGAAAGATATATGCTGTAATTGATGGTTTTCAATGTGTGTGTTCTGCAATGAAATTTCAATTTGCTGCTGAAACTGTATCGGCTGCAATGAATTAGTATTCGCTGCTGAATTGGGTGTTCTGCAGTGAATTAGAATTCGCTGCCGAAATGTGTCAACAGCAGCGAATTAGCATTCGCTACAGAATTGTGTGTTCTGCAGCAAATTTCGATTCGCTGCCAAAACTGTGTTGGCTGTAGTGAATCAGCGAATTAGTATTCGCTGCCAAAAATTGAGTCTTCTGTAGCGAATTATAATTCGCTGCCGAATTGGGTGTTCTGTAGTGAAATTTTGATTTGCTGCTAAAAATGTGTTGGCTGCAGCGAATTAGCATTCGCTTCCAAAATCGAGTCTTCTGCAATGAATCAGCATTCGCTACAAAATTGTGTGTTCTACAGCAAAATTTTGATTCGCTGCTGAAACTGTGTTGGCTGCAGCGAATAAGTATTCGCTACTGAAATTGAGTCTTCTATAGCGAATTAGAATTCGCTGCCGAATTGTGTGTTCTGCAGCGAAATTGCGATTCTCTGCCGAAACTGTGTCGGCTGTAGCGAATTAATATTCACTGTTGAAATTGAGTTTTCTGCAGCGAATTAGCATTCGCTATTGAATTTTATGTTCTACAGCGAGATTACGATTCGCTGCCAAAACTGGAACATTCGCTGCCGAGTTTCATGTTCTACAATGAATTTGGAGAAACTATCAAATAATATGGTTACATCAAATACCCCCACACTTAGCTCTTGCTCATCCTCGAGAAAAGGATAAATAAAATTAAATTAAAAATAACTATGATCAATCTCTTAAACTACCGGAATAATGGCGCCAACAGCGAAACAGTTTTCACTGCCGAACTGGCTGCCGGCAGCGAAATAGTTGTCACTACTGAATTGGTAGCCTGCAGCGAACCAGTTCTCCCTGCCGATTTCTACTATAAGCCTCCTAGGCAGAAATGACTTAAATGCTAGTAACAATTTGATGGTATGATGGTGTAAAATGTGGAACACTTGAATGTGAATATACGAACTTTTGAAATAAGTGTGGTAACAAATGTGATTCAAAAATACAAATGTACTGATTTGTGACCACTGTTGTCTTAGGTGGTGTGGTTGGGATCGAACCATCGTCAAGACAAGAACAAACCACAGGTGGAGCAGGTAGGTGACTTCCACTTTCCTTTTTCATACGTTAAATAATGTGATACTTTAACATGAATGTTACCATATTGGGTTAGAATAGATATCAAATTGTCAAACGTTAAATGTTGTCAAATGGTTGATTAGCTTTGGCTAAAGGCATCCGAATGGATGACCAGGATAATACGATAAAGGAATGATTAGCCTCAACTAATGGCATCCGAATGGATGACTGGGACAAAGGAATGATTAGCCTCGGCTAATGGCATCTGAAGGGATGGTCGGGATCAATGACTGATTAGCCTCGGCTAAAGGCATCCGAAGTGGATGATCTTTTAAATGAAATGTTGAATGTTGTTGATGTATGGATTGCATTTTGATGATGTGAGGAAATAGGTTCGCAAATTACCGACACGATGTGTGTCAAGTAAAAAAAAAAAATCTATTGTTTTGGGGCTTAAAAAGCCCCAGGTTGTTACATCTTTAGTTTGAGAATTATTGACATCGTCTTCTTTTATTGTTACTTTAGCTAGCTCACTCTCAAGCATCACATGTTTCTTATATAATAGCTCATATTGCTTAATTTGACGTGTTAACTCTATTTGGACCTTTAAAAACAAATCGGTCTTGGCAATCATCAAAATTTGTCCTCGATGTCTTGAATTCAGCATTGGCTTGCATCCAACTTGCTCCTAATTCTTCTCACTCTTTCTTGGCTTGGTTTTTTACTATTCTTTTCCCTTTTAGTTGCATCTCCAAAGACATAATTCTTTAGTCCTTTTACATTATTTGTTATTCCATAAACTTCCTCAATTTCTTTTTGGTAATGATTTGTTCTTCAAAAGAAATCCTGGAGGTTTTACTGGAGCCTAATTCTACTAAAGCTTCCCTAACTATTCTCCCTCATTATTAACCCTCTTCCTCTTACTTAATTTGGTGGTTTGCAAAGTTCCAACTTTAAATCCAGGATTAACAGAGATACTAACCAATTTTTAGTAGTGATTGGGTCCCTTAAACCATTTAATTCTTTTTTTATCAACACTAGTAGCTTTCAATCTTGTTTAATGCTTTTTATGACCTTTAAAACGGACTGGTCTATAAATAACCAAGGAAATTATGATAATTTGGTTATCCTTTGCATATGTTGTATGCCTCCGAGCTGTTTGGCAACCAAAGTAAATGTGTAATTGACATTGGCTATCCTGCCTAAAGGTACCTATTGTCTTTACCTGTAACTCATTAGGCAATTTGTTGCTCTCATCCGTGGAGCTTTCCATTAAATTTCTCCTTGTGAAATTCTTTGGAGTTTTGCGTTTTATTTTTCTTTATTCAGGTCCTTCCACTCTTTTTAATTATTTCCAATGGTTTGTAAGTAAACCACTAGAAATTGTTAAATATTAACTTCTTGGTTTCTATATGGCTAATTAACCATATGTATAGTAGTTGTTCTCAATAGCTTATTGCCCCCTTGCTAACCTTCCTACAATGATTGAGTGTCAGGATTGTTTTTGCTAGTATTGTCGCAGTGGGATTTATCTGATTGTCTTTGTATTCGATGAAAATTGTCGCCCCCTCTAAATTGATTACTTCAATTAAGTTTGGAAACAACAATAAACCTAAGATTCCCAAGGCGAGTATTATGTTATTTTCTTTAGTGAATAGGGTTACCCTTTCATCCTTCAAACACTTCTTTTATTATCTTCCAATTCAAACCACTAATGCTTTTCTCTGACATTTCATGGAGATCTAGGATCTTAGTCAACTTGGCTAAATTAGTTATCATGTTGTTGAGTTTTGGGTAGAGATAAACCTTGTATAGATCTCTAGGGAATTCTATGAGTAAACTCTACTCCTCTAGAGGGGACACATGTTTATGTCCTTGAAGGTGAAACAAGCATACTTGGGGTTTCAAAAATGCAACAGAGCTTTGTGAATTCTAGGTCGGCACCTTTGTGATTTCCATTAATCTCCTATATTTCTTAGAAAAATTATATTCGTGAATGCTTCCTATATCTGAGAGGAGCTTTTTCAGGTCATTTTCAAAGCTACTTAAGCTTTTAATGGGTGGCAACTTATTATCATTTAGTCTTAGAAAATCCCCTTTCAACAGCTGGAGGGATTCAGATTCCAACCTATATTCAATAGAAGTTGTTTTCTTAATGGTGGTCATGTTATCAATCCAGAATCTTGCAAGGTGAGATACTCAAGGTTAAGTATATCTTAATACAACAAAGTTTATTAAAAAATGATACATCTTGTGGATAATAACATGACCGAATGATTGATGTCTTCTTCCAAGTGTAGGAGTGTTGATGTAATAAATAACCTAGCAAGACTAGGATCGAACCACAAAGAGGTTAACTATATAAATTACATATAATAACAACAACAACAACAATAATGATAATAAGTTAAAGAGGACATTGAGATTTAAGATTAATGTAAGAATTAAACAATGATAAAAACAAATGTCAAGGTTAGAGGATCCACTAGTGGTATTAAAAATAAATATAATATAAATTTCTTTTGTTACTCAACTGAAAACCACATACAAAAGAGGTTCCAATTGGATGATTTACCATTAATAGCTCATTATAAATTGTTAACATGATCATATTAATTATCTAATTTAAATAACACTAAACTTTTAAATATTGTCAAGAATTCATGACGCTAACTTATGTTAACAACAAATTAAGTTCCTTTCATAGCACAAGTGTAGGTTATCCCATATGGTTGGCTATGAAAATGTCAAGTATTTGTTATACCAAGTGTTATACAACACAAATCTAAATTAACCATTTAACAAGTAAGGTATTAAGAATTAATAAGATAAAAATAATAAGACATTTTAATATCAAATTTTCTACACATATGAGCATTGAAGTCCATATTGAGTTTATATTATACTTATCTTAACACCATTAATGAAACCTTTTCACCTTAACATATTAAATTTAGGTAAACATTATGAAGAAAAGAAACATAAATAAACAAGATGAGAACATAATTATATAAGTATAGTAAAGAAAATGAAAGGCATAAACAAGATATTAATGCAACTATAACATAAAATAAAACTAGAACATTAAAACTACAAAGAAAGCAAGTAAGGAAATGATCTCGATATAAAAATCAAGATGTCTAAATACATGGCAAATGCCTCTTTTTATAGGCTAAAATTTAGAACTATTGATTTGTTGACTAATTGTTGAATCGGTGGCCACATCTTAACTTGGTGACAATCCTTATCTTCTTATCTAAATAAAACGTCATTGTTAACATCATAATTTGACTAGATTGTCTATATGAAAGTTTTAGGAAATTGTCTTAACTTTTCAACAAAAAAAAAATTGGTGTATTTGGACTTCTAGAACTCGAGATATTGGTTGAACACTAAACAATATCCAGGTTGTAGGACATATTTGAACTTCTCCGTTGTTGCTACAATTTGAACTTGAAAACAGCCTTTTTGAATCTTGCATTCTTATGAAAGGTTTAGGCCTATATCTTAGCTTTCTATCAATATAGAATAGATCTAAATCCAAGTTCTACAACTCCAATTATGATCCAATAACCGAATGGTGTTTCAGTTTGGACTTAACCAACATCTCTTTTATAATCTTAGCCCTCTTTTTGTCTTTTCAATTTTAGTAGTTAAACGCACTAATCAATTCCTTGATTTATGTGATAGACCTGCATTTAAGATGAATATTTATGATAAATTAAAGGTATCTTATATTATTAGATATGTTATTATAAAACATGTTCTAGCTAAAGAATTATTGATACTTTAAGTGCAAAATAATGATATAAAACCTTGATAAAAATGCATTTTTAAATACTAATCAGATGGGTTCTAATTTCTCTACATAAGATAGGAAAAAGGCATTATCTAAGCTTAAAAAGGGTTTCTTGTTGTCCTAGTAATAGCCCTCGTGAAGGTAAAATAGGGGCTCATTTAGTGGGATGACTCGTGTACTAATCACTACCAGTTCAAGCACTCAATAAAGAGTTGGATAGTTATGCAAACTTAAACCTTGACTGAAAGTCATAGGGCTTCCGTTACTCCCCTACTTAACCTGAAGTTTCCCCATGTATCCCAAAACAATGAAAAAGATGTATGAAATGTGTGTTCACATTTGATATTTATGTATGCGCAAGCTAAAACATGTTGTGCATAAATAGAACAAAGCAAATTAAACAAAACATAAAAATTTAAACATGTTGCAAATACCTAAAACCATATAAAACATAAAACTCAGTCCAATACTGTAAAACAATAAATCCTTAGTGGAGTCATTATTTAATCGCACGTTGGCGAAAGGTAATGGTGTTAAATGGACAGAAAGAGCCACCACCTAGTTATTTGCTTCAAGGTTGCTAGGAAACCCAGGTTTATTGGTCTTGTTAAAGATTCGAGGGTAAGAGATTGGTAGTAGCTAGGAAAGATATTAGTGCTCCTAGCACCCTCTACCTGAGGTAACTTGTTTTGTGGTTTTAATGGTTTTCTGGCTAGTGGTCTATTCATAGTTTAAGATTGAGATTTGCTCGTATGAATAATTCTAATATTTAATAATTTATTATGGACTCATGTGCCCAAATAAATTTTTAGAATTTTTTTTTTAAGTGAAAAATACTCTCAATTAAAATTGATGAATATTTAGAATAACTTTGAGAATTTTCTAGTCAACTATGATATTTCAAATATCAGCCTCACTTGTACGTTCAATTTCCTATACCAAGATTTTTAACAATTAATTATCATGAATTAAAAAAATAGTGGTTTATTAAAATATCAGTAAATTCACATGAATTTAATAAAATGGTTATTAATCCTATAATGCATGCAAATACATATTTTGAATTTTCATATGGAAATATTACGCAATATGATTTTCTTTGTATTATACACTTGGCCGAACGCAATACACAAACATTTATTTATTATGCTTTTTTTACTTATTAATTAGTACTTAAAAGTGTATTTTTATCAATGTTTTATATCATCATTTTGCACTTGAAGTATCAATAACTCTTTAACTAAAGCATGTTTTATAATAATATATCTAATAATATAAGATACCTTTAATTTGTGGTAAATGTTTATTTTAAATGCAGGCCTATCACATAAATGAAATGATTGATTGATGAATTTAAGAACTGAAATTGAAAGGACAAAGAGATGGCCAAACTTAGAAAAGAGATGTTGGTGCAGTCTAAACCGGAACACTGTTCAGTAATTAGGTCATATCTAGAGGTGTAAATCTTGTATTTAGGTCTACTTTATATGGATGGAAAG
>NW_011501745.1:8809-9799 GCF_000495115.2 Populus euphratica
TTTCTTTTTATTATACTCCTATACGTGCATGAGAGTGTGGTCACATACATTAAGTGATAGACTTTAATAGGGTATCCTCATCATTGATAGAAAATATGGTCGAAAGAAGATAATCAATCACTTCATAATGAAAATAATGAGAATAACCGTGCTAGAACACTTAGAGACCACATGAATCCCACAAGAACAAGTGCACCATCATGCATAATTTTTCCTCCCAATGCATCTCATTTTAATTTTAAACCAAGTATTATTCAACTTTTACCTTCTTTTCATGGCTTAGAATTGGAAAATCCATACTTGCATTTAAGGGAATTTGAAGAGGTCTGCAACACATATAATAATTTAAATTGTAGCATGAACACCATCAGATTAAAGCTTTTTCCTTTTTCATTAAAAGATAAAGCTAAAACATGGCTACAAAATTTAAGACCAGGATCCATTCGTGCTTGGGATGAAATGCAACAACAATTTTTAAAGAAGTTTTTCCCATCTCATAGAACAAACTCTTTCAAGAGACAAATCACCACTTTCACTCAAAAACCAGGAGAAACATTTTACAAATGTTGGGATAGGTATCGAGACTTGCTTAGTACTTGCCCTCATCATGGTTTTGAAACATGGAGATTGGTTTCACATGGGGATCATTTATAGTAAAAAAAGAGGACTGTAGAAATCTTACAAAGTGGATTTACTGGCCCACCATATTCAAGGAATCATATGCATTTCGCAAAACTTGTGAAAATTTTCAAAAGGTGGGATTTATTTCAAAACACACAAAGTCTTTAGATAATCTTCTATTGACTCTTAAGTCTCATCATAGTCGAGATAAGCATCGTGCAATTTATGACTTATGAACCTATTTTTATAACGAATATGTTTGGCATAGTCTTGGGAATCTGACTAAAAAAACCATGTTTACTAGTTTTTAAGAAAATTAGATGGGAAGCTTATCCCCTACCTATAGAGGGCGTTTAAGCCATTCTTGGA
>NW_011501745.1:10767-16576 GCF_000495115.2 Populus euphratica
AAAATAAAATGATAATAATAAAAATGTAGATAAGTTTGATTTCGTAGCCTCCTTAACTTAAGCAATTAAGCCTGAATGGGTGTTTTAACACCTAATACCCTAAAGTCAACTGACTTTGAAGCTATTGGCCCAACGCTTGTTATATGGGTTAAGAAGAAAATGTGCCAAAAAAAGTCATTTCTAGGCTTTAAAGTGTGCCCTTCCTATCCCACAAACCAAACTATTGATAAGGAATAAAGTTATGGCTGAAAAAACAACACAAAACTATATATATATATATATATATATATATATATAAACATAGATTCCAAACCTAAATGACTATCAACTCAAAATAGCAAATGTATTTGTATATAAAAAGCTTTAAAATTTGACCATTTTCACTTTAAATTGTCAAGTTAGTTACTTGGAAGTAGGGGTTATCCTTTTATTAATAGAAAGTGTCCCTGCCTTTTTGCTGCCATCTTTGCCAAGCTTTAAATCCAAGCTTAATATTAAAAAAACAACAAGAAAGTAATCAAGAACATCTCATGGCAATCAAAACTCAATATTAAAATAAAAGAAAGATCTATCAGACCTCATGGAATCCACTTTTAATGTAAGAAAGTGTATACCTTTTTAGTTTAAAAAATCTAAATATAGACTAGTTCTCAGTATTGCCTCCCTTTTTGTTTTGATTTCAAACCTCCCTAGATCATAGCTGAAGGCTTGGAAACGTTCTAGGTAGGACCTTGCTCTCTAGCCGAAGTTTCTTTTATCTTTTCATTTCTTTCCCTTTGCTTCTCTTTGTTTTTTTCCCCCTAATTTGCTCTTATATCTTTAATTTTTTTGGTGTTCTTTAACCTCCTCTTTTATAGGCAAGTTTAGGCATTTAGGGTTTCAAATGAATAAAACCTAGTTGGTTTTGCCATAGGGGTGCTAGTTTTAGGTGTAAGTGGTTTTGTAAGGTACTTGAGGACCAAGATGAGTGTTTCTTGTTTTTGGATCTTAAGAGAAAGGTTTTAAATCCTTGATATGATCCTTCTTGAGGTTTCTAAATGCAAACCAATAAGAAAGTTGGGTGCTTTTTGATCAGTACTTAAAAGTGCATTTTTATTAAAGTTTTATATCATCATTTTGCACTTGAAGTATCAATAACTCCTTAACTAGAACATGTTTTATAATAACATGTCTCATAATATAAGATACTTTTAACATGTCACATTTTTATTAAAGTGCATAACTTAAGATATGTTCATCTTAAATGCAAGCCTATCATATAAATTAAAGGATTGATTGATGAGTTTAACTACTAAAATTCAAAAGACAAATAAAGGTTTAAGCTTAGAAAAGAGAAGTTGGTTCAGTCCAAACTAGAACATTGTTCAATCATTGGGTCATATCTAGAGTTGTAGATCTTGGATTTCAATTTGGTTTATATGGCTGGAAAACTAAAACATAGGCCTAAAATATTTATGGAAATATTCAATTCTACTATGTAAAAGTCTAAATCTTAGCAACAATAGAGAAATCCGAATTGATCTTGCAACCTAGACAGTATTCAGTGTTCAGCTTATATCTTAAGTTCTAGAAGTTCAAATGACCTGATTCTTATTTTGTTGGAAAGCTGAGACAATTTTCCAGAACTTTGATTGAGACTATCTATTCAAATTTGGATATTAGCAATGACGTTTTGTTTAGATAATAAAATAGAAATTGTCACCAAGTCAAGATGTGGTCACACCCCTGCCATAAAAATTAGTCATCAAATCAATAGTTCCTAATTTTGGCCTATAAAAGGAGGCATTTGCCATGCATTTAGGCATCTTGATTTTTAGATCAAGATCATGTTGTTGCTCTTTTTCTTTATATTTTTATAATGTTTAAGTTTTTCTTTCATTATTCTTATGTTTATGTTTCTCATTTCCTTTACTATACTTATATAATTATGTTCTTATCCTGTTTATTTACGTTTCTCTTCTTTATTATGTTTAGCTAAGTTTATTATGTCAAGGTGAAAAGGTTACACTAATGGTGTAAGAATACGTATAATATAAACTTAACATGGACTTTAATATTTAATACTAACATGTTTTGTATTTTTTGTCTTGTTCACTCTTTAATACTTTGCTTGTTAAATGACTAATCTAGATTTATATTGTATAACACTTGGTACAACAAATACTTGACACTTTCACAGCCCAACCGTATGGTATAATCTATAACTATGTTATGAAAGGAACTTGATTTGTTGTTAAAATAAGTTATAAGCATGAATGCCTGACAATATTTACAAGTATTAGCATTATTCGAATAAGATAACTAATGTAATCATGTTAACAATGTATAATCTCATTGGAACGTTCTTTGTGTGTGGTTTCTATTTGAGTAATAAGAGTTTATACTATACTTATTTGAAATACCATTAGTGGATCCTCTAACCTTGACATTTGTTGTTATCATCGTTTAGTCCTTACGTTAATCATCCATCACAAAGTTCTTATCAACTTCTTTTTCTTTTTCTTTACTACTACTACTACTAGTACTACTACTATTATTATTACCAGTATTATTACTATTACTATTATTAGTAGTTTATTAGTATTATTACTATTGTTATTATGTTATTGTTATCTATAATTTATACAATTAAACTCCCTATGGTTCGACCCCAGTCTTACTAGATTATTTATTACTTCGACACTCCTGCACTTGGGAAAAGACATCAATATTTTGATTGTGTCACTTAACCACAACAAAATCTAAAGGGGTAATACAATGCAAATGCAAGTAGTTTTGGAAGTCAATACATGGATCAAGTCAAATCAGTCATCACTCTTCATAGTGGTAAGGTTATTGAAAAACCTACTCTTGTACCTTATGAGAAAGATGATGAGTCAATTTCTGAGGGTAAAAAAGGGATTGAATTTGAAAATTACAAAGAAAAGATTGATTCTCAGTCAACACTTTCATTTTCTTATGTCATGACCAAACAAAGGGAAGTCAATCATGATTCTAAAATCCTTGAAACTTTCAAACAAGAAGAAATTGAGAATGAAAAAGGCATAAAAAATGTTATCGCTCATCATTTTGCAAAATTGATAATAGATTTGATATCTGACATCACACCAATCGATGATTACATTCTTGATGAATTTTTACTTTCTCTTAGTTCAATGCTTTGCTTTACTAAAAATATCAATTTTCCTACTTCAAGATTTTTACCAGCTCATTTGGATAACCAAGACAAAAGAAAGTTTTTGAATGACCTACAAAACTTTTATTGGGATGACCCTTACTTATTCAAATATTGTCTTGATCAAATATTTCAAAGTTACATTCCCGACAATAAGGTGAGTAGTGTTGTTGAATTTTGTCACTCTAAGGTATGTGAGAGTCATTTCTCATCAAAGAAGACAACTGTAAAAATCCTACAATGTGGATTTTATTGGCCTACCGCGTTCAAAGACACATGTTTTGCAATACCTCTAAAAATTGTCTAAAGGTGAGATTTATTTCAAAACATAGAGAGGTATGTGAGAGTCATTTCTCATCAAAGAAGACAACTGTAAAAATCCTACAATGTGGATTTTATTGGCCTACCGTGTTCAAAGACACATGTTTTGCAATACCTCTAAAAATTGTCTAAAGGTGAGATTTATTTCAAAACATAGAGAGTTTTTAGATAATCTTCTATTGACTCTTAAGTCTCATCGTAGTGGAGATATACATTATAAAAATCATGATTTATAAACCCATTTTCATAAAGAACATGCTCATCATAGTCTTAGAAATCTAATTAAAAAAGACCTTTTTTTATCAGTTTTTAAGAAAATTAGATAGGAAGCCTATCCCCAACCCATAGAGAGCATTTAAGACATTCTTCAATGTAAAACCAAGGGAAAATATGAACCACAATCACAACTACTTGTATATACACATGTTTTAAAAAAAAATGAGAAAGAGAGAGACTTCAACTAGCCTACATATAGGTGGTATGATTGTATTTTCAATTTCTCATATATATAATCTTCTCTTTCTTCCCTTCATTTCTACTCAACCCATACATTCAACAAATATAAAAGTGTGTAGAAATTGCAGGTTCTTCAAGTCATCACATAAGAAACATTTGTGTTTTCAATGGATCTAGTCTTGGAAAAAAAAAGGAGTTTTTAGAATCAGCAAATCATCATAGTCAGGTACTAACTAAGAGAAAGATTCATTTAATATATAGGGGAGGCAACCTTGGATTAATGGATGGTGTGTTAATAGCTTTATTTTTAGGAGGCAGTCAAGCTTTAGGGGTCGTCCCCAAAGCTTTAGCAAAAGGGAACATCAATGGAAAAACAATATGAGAGAAACTACAGGTCTCCATGATGTTTGATCGAATGAATACAATGTTTAAATACATTAATGCCTTCATTGCCTTGCCAGGTAATCTGGGCACATTGGAAGAGATCTTTCATATACATTAATGCCTTTATTGCCTTGCCAGGTAATCTGGGCACGTTGGCAGAGATCTTTCATATTTCATCTTAGGCACATCTACACATTCACCATAAACCTATAGGTTTGTTAAATGTTAATGGTTTTTATGATAATTTGTTGCCTTTTCTTGATCAAGCTGTGGAACAGAAATTTCTAACCTCTTCGGCATGAAAAATCATAATCTCTACTGCTACTGCTGAACAATTGATTGACCAACTATAGTATTTCATCCCTGTAATTGATTCCTCTATGAATCGCATAAATTGGTCAACTAAGAAAAGTCTTAAAAAGTATAGATTAGATTTGAGTCTTCGTTTGTGAAACCTTGTGTCTTTTAGTTTTATTAATAGCATATTATTTTGTTTTGTTATTTGTTATATTTGTTTAAGTGTGTTTTAGGTTTGTTAGTGTTCATTGTTTTAAGTGATGTCTTCTATACTCTATTTTTCTACCATAGGACATTGAGGATAATGTCTAATTTTGGTTAGGGGAAGAGGGCAGTAGTTGATATAAAAAAAAATTAACTAACTATGTTTTCTATTATTAAAACCATTTGGAAAATTGTTGTTAGTAGGATGACAGAGTAAATGAGTTCTTTTGTTATAGTGACTCTTAAGACGCATCTTGGTAAATATTCTTAACAAGGTCTACCAAAATACTTCTTAAAATATTCATGTTTACAAACTCGCTTGATTTTGCTCATATTCTCATTTAACACATATTTTTTTGATTCTGCTCATATTCTCATTTAACACATATTTTTAAACCTTTATTTTCACACACAGTTTAACATATGATTGTGGGTTATTTGAAAAAAAAATGAAGATAATAAATGTATTTAAATAAATAAATAAAAATATAGATAAGTTTAGTTTTGTAGTCTCGCTAACCTAAGCAATTAAGCCCGAATGAGTGTTTTAACACCTAATACCCTAAAGTCAACTGACTTCAGAGCTATTAGCCTAGTGCTTGTTACATGGGTCAAGGATAAAAGCTTAAGGGAATCAAACATTGCATTATCTACGTATCAGTATTTGCAACCTGAGTTATTAAGCTCGAAAGGGTGTCTTAACACCTAATACCCTAAGACCAACTAGTATGGGAGTCATTAGCCTAAAGCCCTAAGATGTATTGTGTTTTAAGTTATATGTATATATATTAAAAAAAGAAAAAGAAAAAAATCTTAACCTAAAGAAGTTAACCTTAAACATTAGAACAAAAATTTTGTTTACTTCCAAGTAAGAGCCCCATAACTAAGTTTCGATATATTGAGTACAAAATAAAGGTTTATTAATATCTTATTTAATAGGTATTGAGCAGATATATATATTTAATGAGAATT
>NW_011501745.1:18109-24974 GCF_000495115.2 Populus euphratica
TGCAAAATGATGATATAAAACCATGATAAAAATGCACTTTTAAGTACTAATCACTAAGTTTGGCCATCTCTTTGTCCTTTCAATTTCAGTTCTTAAATTCATCAACCAATCCTTTCATTTATGTGATAGGCCTACATTTAAAATAAACATTTATCACAAATTTAAAGGTATCTTATATTATTATAAAACATGTTTTAGTTAAGGAGTTATTGATACTTCAAGTGTAAAATGATGACATAAAACCTTGATAAAAAAATACACTTTTAAGTACTAATCAGAAAGCTAAGACATAGGCCTAAAACATTCATGAGAATGCAAGACTCAATTCTACAATTTTGAAGTCTAAATCTTAGTGACAACAGAGAAGTTCGAATATGTCCTACAATTTAGACACTATTCAGTTTTCAACTCATATCATGAGTTATAGAAGTCCAAATGATGTAGCCATATTATTTGATAGTTTCACCCACATTTAACTAGTGTTTTGCATATGTTTTATATATAAAATGCCATGATATTCTTTGTTTTATGTTTTGAAGGCACTTTTGGATGAAAGATGCAAAAAGGAGTAAATTGGAGGTAATTGGTAGATTTGACCTTGAGTCGATATTTTGTGCAGAGCGTGAGCTCTAAAGGTTGAAATGAAGTTATTGTAGTGGCACTGAAAGGCTAACATCCATACTTTTCTGGACATCTAAGGCAAGAAAATAAAATAAGGAAGAGCCTGGAAATCACAGCTTTTAAAGTCAAATCTTGCAATTTGTCAATGTTGACCTTCGATCATTCCGATTGAATATCTGGAGCTACAGAAGTCCAATTGATACAAACTTAATTTTTTTGGATTTTTGACTAAAAGGCCTATAAATTCTCAAAATTTTAGCAAAAAAGGATGTCATATGAGGGATATATGATTTTTCAAAGATGACAATTGAATTATGTCAGCAAATAGATTTCATGAAGGAACATGTAAAAATTATGTTTTGAAGAATCTAAACCTGTGTCCACGTTTTTATTTTAGCAATTTAGCTCCTCTAAGTTAATGTTTGAAGATTTAATGCAAGGCTAGTTCTCTTTTTTAGGAAAATAGTTATTGAAGTATTTAAATATAAATTGTCAACTTAAGGGAGGACCATTTTGTAAAGTAGGGACTAGGGTTTCTTATCATATAAAAAGAAAGAGAGAAGGGAAAGAGGGAAGAAAGAAGGCAGTAGCTAGAAGTGAAAAAACACAAACTATCCTCTCTACATACCAGAAATAATGCTTTCTTCTATCTTTAGGAGTAGTTGTTCAATAAATATAAAGGCTAAACTTATTTTCCTGATTGGAAGGATGCAAAAACCTTTAGATTTTAAGAACTATGAGATTTATTCTTCCATTTATTTTCAGTTTGTATTATAAATGAGTATGCTTGTTTTCTTATGCACATTTCCTATGATTGTTTATCTTAATTGCTAGAGTGGACTTTAAGTTATTATTTTGAACAATCTATTGCCGAGTTGGTTATCAAGTCGGAGTTGTGGTATATAAACTTATGAAGCAACTAAGATAAATAATTTATGGCAGAACTATGTTATTAAACTTAGGGAGAACATTTGATCAAAGCAACACAAGTTACGGACAGCTTGGTTGTTAAAATTAATGAATTTATCTAGATCTTAAGGCTACCATTAAAATAAATCATTAGTGTGGATATTGTGATTGTTTGTTGGTTAGGATTAGTTTTTATAGTGAATCTCTTAACTAATCAACATTAAGAAAAGATAAAAAAATTCAGAATATAAATTGGAGTTTCGTATCAAGGATTGGTTCTGATTTCTGTAGGTAGATGTGTGCTTGCGACCATGATTTGTTTTCTTGATAAATTTCAGTTTTAATTGATTTTGTTTGCTAGTTTAATTTCTGCCATAGTTTAAATCATTATAAATCAAACCCCCCTAATTGCATAACATATATAATAAAAATCTAAATTAAACCTTCCTCATGGGATCGACCCCTTGCTTATTCTATAAAATCTTGTGTGTTTTAAGTTTGGGTAATTAATTTGTGCAACCACAACATTTTATTCTATAAAATCTTGTCTGTTTTAAGCTTGGGTAATTAATTTGTGCAACCACAACATCACAAAAAATTTTAACATCATTGCCGGGGAAGTAATTTGAGTTGATTCTTGTGCTCTTATTTTTATTTGTTGTGATTGTTATTTATTTTTCTAAAAAAAAAAGAATCTTTGCTTGCTGCGGTACTATTCAAAAAAAATTGTTTTGTGGAATTAGGTATCAGCCTTTTGTTTCCTGAAGGAAAACAACATTTTAAACAAGACTAGTGATATATCACTTGCCTAACATATCGAGGCCATATTCTGCTGTTTTCTAGGATTTTTAGGCAAGTTTAGTTTTCTAGCATAGGATTTTCGTATAATTTGTATTATGTTCAATCTCTTGTGTGGTTGGTTTCTTTTGAGTTTTCTTAATGATTTATGTTAGTAACCTGTTCTACTAATCAAAGTCAAGTGCAGTTAGCTCTCGAAATAGAACAAACTTTACATAGGTTACGAAGGGAAGCTCGCCTCAACAACATGGCTATTGCATGATAACAAACACTCAAAGAGCTTACTGCTCCTAATGTGGAAAATCAACCATTGTGCATAAACACCAACAATAATGTAAATTATGAGCTCAAATATGATTTTATACATTTGCTACCAACATTTAATGGTCTTGTAGGAGAAGATCCTCATACTCATCTCAAGGAGTTTCATATGGTTTGTGTTGGCATGAAACTGAATGGAGTTGATGAAGAGCAGGTTAAGTTGAAAGCTTTCCCTTTCTCTTTAAAAAGGGTAGCAAAGACATGGCTTTTCTCCATTCTCTCAGGTTCAATTGGAACTTGAAATGGCATGAAGAAGATCTTCCTTGAGAAGCATTTCCTAGCATCTCGAGTTGCCAACATAAGGAAAGAAATATGTGGGATTTGGTAATCTCATGAAGAGACACTTTTCGAGTATTAGGAATGATTTGAGCAGCTGTGTATTCAATGCCCTCATCATCAAATACTCAATCAACTACTCATTCAATATTTCTATGAAGGACTGGTGCCTTTGATCATAGTATCATTGATATTGCAAGTAAAGGGATATTGGTAGATAAGACACTTGAGGTTGCACGCCAATTGATCTCAAATATGGCACTCAACTCAAAACAATTTGGCACACGATGAGACTTTGCAAACAAACGAGTAAATGAGGTAAGTATTTCTAACCTCGAAAGTAAAGTTAATGATTTTACTTCTCTTATGCGTTCTTTGGCTTGTGAAAATGTATAGCAAGTGAAAGTTTGTAGCATATACTCCTTACAAGGACATGCTTCAGATATGTGCCCAACAATATAAGATTACATTGAACAAGTTAATGCAGTTGATGGAGCATTCAATGGACAACTTTATCATAAGTATGATCTTTTTTCCCAAACGTACAATCCTGGATAGAGGGATCATCCTAACCTACGTTATGGGAACCAACCTCAACAAGGCAATCAAGGCTGACAGTTCCATCTCCATGGATTTCAGCCCCAACAGAATAATCAAGCAAGACAACCCCCTCCATTCACAAACTCCAATGTTATAGGGTCGTCATCTAGTGATGATCTTCATGAGATAATGAAAAACTTTAGCTTCTAACATTGTGACCTTGCAATAAAATGTCATGTCTTTTTAATAGGAAACCAGGTCAAGTATTCACAACTTGGAGAAGCAAATAGGGCAAGTAGCTTCAAGTGTGGGGAAATTAGAAGCATAAATGAATGGAAAATTACTCTCCTAAGCATTGAATCCAAAAGAGAATGTTAGTGCTATCATACTACAAAGTGGCAAAGAACTTGAAGAACAAAGTTCGAAACAAATTGAGATGGAGGAAGGAGAGGAGATAAAAACTGAATTAAATATAAAGACGAAACATCCTTCTCCTTCACAAATTGAAACCATGACTAACACTCTAAAGATAAGTCCTCACTCAATGAATTCCAATTTTAAAACAATTCCACCCTTTCCTATGAGTTCTTCTAGGTCAAAGAAAGAGGATAAACAAAAAGAGATTTTAGAGGTTTTCAAGAAAGTAGAACTCAACATTCATTTGTTTGATGCTATCAAGCAAATGCCCAAGTATGCCAAATTCTTGAAGGAGTTGTGTACTACTAAGAGAGCTTTTAAACTGAAAGGTCATGAAATGGTAAGTATGGGAAAAGTTGTATTTGTTGTTGTTCAAAAGAATATGCCTTTGAAGCAAAAAGACCTAGGTGTGTTTACTATCCCATGTGTTATTGGTAATGCTAGCTTTAAAAAGGCCTTGTATGATCTAGGTGCATCCATTAGTGTTATGCCTAAACATATTTATGATTCTCTTAGTCTAGAGCCTTTGAATAAAACTAGCATTATAATACAACTTGCAGATCGTAGTTTTGATAGTTTGGTCATTCCATGCGACTTTTATATTCTTGATATGGAATATGATTCTTGTGATTCATCAAACAGTACTCTGATATTGTTTGGGAGACCATTCTTAAAAACTGCTAATACAAAGATTGATTATGGTGAGGATACTTTGTCTATGAAAGTAGGAGATGAAAAGATTGAATTTAATTTTCATGATACAGTGAAATATCCTCATAGCAATGTTTATTCTATCACATGCTATGTCTAAGTTGATAAGTGTGTGCAGCAAGTTTTTTTATTTTTATTATGGATGGATTAAGCGTAGCTTTGAGCTATGACTATGATTTTACCGAGATAGAAGAGATGGAGAGGGACATAGGTGTTCCCAAAACATGCACAAATCAGCATTGGCTATGCAAGCTTTGCAAACCATTCCCCATGGTAATGTCTTTATTAATTTAGTACTTTCACATAAAAAGCTTTTGCCATCTATTTTACAGGCCCCCCTAGCTAGAATTGAAATCTTTGCCTGATAATTTGAAGTATGTATTCATTGGTGACAACAATACACTTCTTGTTATCATCATAAAAGGTTTGCCAAGTACGTAAGAGGAAAAACTTGTGAAATTGTTGTATGATCACAAGATGGCTATTGGATGGACTTTAGCCAACATCAAGGGCATTAGTCCCTCAATGTGTATGCATCATATATTATTAGAGGATAATGCAAAACTAACAAGGAAAATGCAAAGGAGGTTAAACCCGCCTATAATTAAGGTAGTGAAAACTAAAATTTTGAAACTGTTAAATGCAAGTGTCATTTATCCTATCAAGGACAGTAAATGGGTAGTGCCAATCCATGTGATGCCCAAGAAGATCAGAATCACGTTGGTAAAAAACAAAAATGATGAACTTATTCCTACTCGCTTCTCGAATGGATGGGGAATGTGTGTTGATTACGAAAAGCTAAATCTTTCCCATTACCATTTATGGACCAAATGCTTGAATGCCTGACAGGTATGTTTTTTTATTGCTTTCTTGATGGATATAGTGGATATAATCAAATTGTTATTAATCCTAAAGATCAAGAAAACACTATATTTATATATCCATTGATTAGTACTTAAAAGTACATTTTTATCAAGGTTTTGTATCATCATTTTACACTTGAAGTATCAATAACTCCTTAACTAAAGCATGTTTTATAATAACATATCTAATAATATAAGATACCTTTAATTTGTAGTAAATATTCATTTTAAATGCAGGCCTATCACATAAATGAAAGGATTGATTAATAAGTTTAAAAACTAAAAATGAAAGGACAAAGAGATGGCCAAACTTAGAAAAGAGATGCTGATGCAGTCCAAACCGGAACACTGTTCGGTAATTGGGTCATATATGGAGTTGTAGATCTTAGATTTAGGTCTAATTTATATAGATGGGAAGGTAAGATATAGGCTTATAACTTTCATGGAGCCTAAGATTTAAAAAGGTTATTTTCAAGTTTAAATTATAGCAACAACAAAGAAGTTCAAATCTATCCTGCAGCCTGAATACTATTTAGTCTTTGGACCATATCTGGAGTTTTAGAAGTCCAAATGACCTCCTTTTTTTTTAAAAAAAAAGCTGAGACAATTTCCTACAACTTTCATGTTTTTAAGTGGTTCCAATTCTGACATTATCAATGATATTTTGGGTAGACAATAGAAGATAAAAATTGTCACCAAGTCAAGAGTTGGCCACCCACTCATCAATTAGTCATCAAGTCAAGAATAGGTAAAATCACTTTTGCCAAGAAAGGTCGTGCAAAATGACTGAAAGTCTATCATCGATGTGTGAGATGGACTTGTAATGCACAATGTCGTTCTTTAGGAATGGTATGTATAAACCGTGAAAATAAAATACAATTCATTAAGGATGGCCTGAGTAAGGAGTCTTTAGATAATCTTCTATTAACTCTTGAGACGTATCATAGTGGAGATGTACATCGTGCAATTCATGATTTGTGGCCCCATTTTCATAAAGAACATGCTCAACTTAGTCTTGGAAATTTGACTAAAAAAGACCCTATTTGCCAGTTTTTAAAAAAACTGGATGGGAAGCCTATCCCTAAACCATAGAGAGCGTTTAAGCTATTCTTGGATGTAAAACCAAGGGAAGATGTGAGCCACAAACACAACCATAACCACAACCACAACCATAACCACAACCACATACACATGCTTTTTTTTAAATAAATAAATAAAAAGAGAGAGAGTGTGTGTGTGAGACTCTAGCTGGCCTACATATAGGTGGTATGATTGCCTTTTTAATTTCTCATCTATAAAATCATCTCTTCCTTCTTTTCAGTTCTACTCAACCCAAACATTCAACACATATAAAAGTGTGTAGAAATGGCAAGTTCCTCAAGTGTGAGACTCTAGCTGGCCTACATATA
>NW_011501745.1:26784-29364 GCF_000495115.2 Populus euphratica
CTATAATGTCTGCTTGAATGAATGCAATATTTAACCATGCTAATGCTTCCATTGCCTTACTAGGTGGTCTAGGCACATTGAAAGAGATCTTTCATATCTCCTCTTGGGCCCAACTACACATTCACTATAAACCCATAGGTTTGTTAAATGTTAATGGTTATTATGATAAGTTGTTGTCTTTTCTTGATCATGCTATGGAACAGGAATTTCTAACATCTTCTGCATGACAAATCATAATATTTGCTGCTAATGTTGAACAATTGATTAACGAATTACAATCTTTCATTCCTGTAATTGATGCCTCCATAAGTCGTATAAATTGGTCATCCAAGGAAAGCTGTAAAAAGCTTAGATTGGATTTGAGTCTTCATTTGAGAATTTTTGTGTCTTTTGGTTTTATTATTGTGTTTTGTTGTTTCTTATTTTTGTTTAAGTGTATTTCAGGTTCGTTAGTGTTCGTTATTTCAAGTGATGTCTTCTGTACTCTATCTTTCTACCTTAGGATATTAAGGACAATGTCTCATTTTGGTTGGGGGGAGAGGGTAGTAGTTGACAAAAAAAAATTAACTAATTGTATTTTCTATTTCATAAAACATTTGAAAAATTGTTGTTACTAGGATGGTAGAGTAAAGGAGCTCTTTTGTTAAAGTGACTCTTAAGACGCATCTTAGTAACCATTCTTAACAAGGTCTATCGTAATACTTCTTGAAATATTTAGGTTTACAAACTCTCACATGGTAGAGTAAATATTTAACATGTATTCTTATACCTTAATTTTCACACACATATTTTAACATATGATTGTGGGTTACACAATGGATTATTACATTATTTATGTTCTTTTGTTAAAGGTAACAACTAAGGGAAAGGGATTGTATATAATTAAAAAAAAAAACATGAAAAAAAAAAGTTATGTTCTTTTGTTAAAGGTAACAACTAAGAGAAAGTGATAGTATATAATTTGAAAAAAAGAAAAAAACAAAATAAAAAAAGAGCAATAATAATAATAATGTAGATAAATTTGGTTTCGTAGCCTCCCTAACCTAAGCAATTAAGCCAGAAGAGGTGTTTTAACACCTAATACCCTAAAGTCAATTGACTTGGGAGCTATTGACCCAACGCTTGCTATATGGGTTGAGGAGAAAAGCTTAAGGAAATCAAACATTGCATTATCTACGTATGAGTATTGGCAACCCGAGTTACTAAGCTCGTAGGGGTGTCTCAACACTTAATGCCCTAAGACCAACTAGTCTAGGAGTCATTAGCCAAAAGCTCGTTATATGGGTTAAAGATGCATTTTGTTTTAAGTTACACACACACACACACACACACACACACATATATATATATATATTTAAAAAAAAAGAAAAAAAATCTCAACTCAAGGAAGTTAACCTTAAACATTAGAACAAGAATTTTGTTTTCTTCCAAGTAAAGCCCCATAACGATGTGTTGATATATTGAGCACAAAAAGAAGGTTTATTAATATCTCGTTTAAGAGGTATTGAGCAGATATATAAATTTAATGAGAGTTTGTTTATCTGCATATATTTTTGAAAGTTGAATGATGAAACCTTGCTTTGTGGAATTTGCAAATTATTTTTCTATTTTAATGCTTTGATTACTAAGAACTAGTAATAAGTTGGTTGGGGGGTGTGATTAGTACTTAAAAGAGCATTTTTATCAAGGATTTATATCATCATTTTTAACTAAAGCATGTTTTATAATAACATATATAATAATATAAGATACCTTTAATTTATGGTAAATGTTCATTTTAAATGCAGGTCTATCACATAAATAAAATGATTGATTGATGAATTTAAGAACTAAAATTGAAAAGACAAAGAGATGGCCAAACTTAGAAAAGAGATGTTGGTGCAACCCAAACCAAAACACTGTTCGGTAATTGGGTCATATCTGGAGCTGTAGATGTCAGATTTAGGTCTACTTTAAATGGATGGATGGAAAGTTAAGACATAGGCCTATAACTTTCATATGGAGCCCAAGATTTAAAAAGACCATTTTTAAGTCCAAATTGTGGCAACAACAAATAAGTCTGAATCTGTCCTCTAGCTCACACACTATTTAGTATTTGGCCCATATCTAGAGTTCTAGAAGTCCAAATGACCTCCATTTTTCTTTCCTGAAAAGCTGATATAATTTTCTACAACTTTTATAATGATTCCAGTTCTGATGTTATCAATCACATTTTAGACAAACAAGAAAATATAAGGATTGTCACCAAGTCAAGAGTTGCCCACCCACTCATCAATTAGTCATCAAATCAATAGTTTCTAATTTTGGCCTATAAAAGAAGGCATTTGCCATGCATTTAGGCATCTTGGTCTCCAGATCAAGATCATGCTTTTACTTTCTCTCTCTATATTTTTTTTTGTATTTTTAAGTTTTATTTTCATTAATATCTTGTTTATGCCTTTCATTTCCTTTCCTTTACTTAGTTATCTTTTATCTTATTTATATTCTTATCTTGTTTATTTATTTTTCTTTCTTTCATTATGTTTAGCTAAGTTTATTATATCAAGGTGAAAAGGTTACACTAATGGTGTAAGAATAAGT
>NW_011501745.1:29553-33638 GCF_000495115.2 Populus euphratica
TTGGTACGACAAATGCTTGGCACTTTCATAGCCCATACTGTATGGTATAACTAACGCCTAAGCTATGAAAGGAACTTGATTTGTTGTTAACATAAGTTATAATCATGAATGCCTGACAATATTTACAAGTATTAGCATTAATCGAATAAGATAACTAATGTAATCATGTTAAGAATTTATAATCTGATTGGAACCTCCTTTGTGTGTGGTTTTCAATTGAATAATAAGAGTTTATACTATACTTGTTTGATATACCATTAGTGGATCCTCTAACCTTGATATTTGTTGTTATCATTATTTAATCCTTATATTAATATTTCATCTCAAAGTTCTCATCATCTTCTTCTTCTTCTCTTTCTTTTTCTTTATTATTAATTTATTATTAGTGTTAGTATTACTATTACCACTATTATTATTATTATACCATTATTATTATTATACTATTATTATTATTATTAATAATATTATTACTATTATTATTAGTATTATTAGTATTTAGTGTTATTATTGTTACTATTGTTGTTGTTATATTATTGTTATCTATAATTTATACAATTAACCTCCCTATGGTTCGATCCCGGTCTTGTCGGGTTATTTGTTACTTCGACACTGCTGCACTTGGGAGAAGATATCAATCTTTTGGTCGTGTCAGTTACCATATTGGGTTAGAATAGATATCAGATTGTAAAACATTTAAATGTTGTCAAATGGTTGATTAGCTTCTTTTGAAGGGATGACCGGGACAAACAACTGATTAGCCTTGGCTAATGACATCCGAAGGGATGACCAGGACAAAGGAATTATTAGCCTCGTCTAATGGCATCCGAATGGATGACCGGGACATACGACTGATTAGCCTCAGCTAATGGCATCCAAATGGATGACCGGGACAAATGACTAATTAGTCTCGGCTAATGGCATTTGAAGGGATGATCAGGATAAATGATTGAGTAGCTTTAGCTAAAGGCATCCGAAGTGGATGATCAGGGTGAGTGAATGGTTAACCTCAGCAAATGATGTCTTAAGAGGATAGCTGGGTTTAAGATTATGGTTGATTGCAAGAATTGGTGCATCTATATGTACTATAAGTTGTGTATACCAAGTACATGAAAAAAAACTATAAATATCATGCATCAAACATGGAATAATGTTAATGTTTCATTAATCTGCAGGACCATTTAATTATCATTATTATTAATAAACAATTGCATTTTCTTAAATGTTTTGTACTACAACAGGGACGTCACATCAACGAGATGCTTAGAAAACCCGATACACAGGAACCTACTTTTGCAAGGAATTATGTAGTTGCATCCTAAATCACGATGTATTTTGTATGAATCAATGTATTAAATGTATAAGTTTTATTGGATCCTTTTGTTTAAATTTGTGATGACTATTAGTAGGATAGGAATGCAAACTCATGTCTATATATATATATATATTATAATGTGAACTTCTAATCATGCAAATATAATATTATGTGTTTATATAAGATTCACTTTTAAATGAAATGTTAAATGTTGTTGATATATGGATTGCATCTTGATGATGTGAGGAAACAGGTTCGACAATTACCGACACGATGTGTGTCAAGTAAAAAAAAATTACTGTTGTTACATGTCAAGTTTTTGGCGTCGTTAAAAGGGAGGTAAATTTTTATACAAATTATAGTATTAATTTTATTCTCTCTTTTCACTTTTCTTGTATCTAATTTTGTTTCTTTTTTTTGTTTCCTTTTTTTTTGTTTTCCTCTTCTTTTTATTATATTCATACACGTGCATCAGAGTGTGGTCTCATATATTAAGTGGTAGACTTTGTAGGGTATCCTCATCATTTTTAAAAAATATGGCCGAAGAAGATAACCAATCACTTCGTAATGAGATTAATGAGAATAACTGTGTTAGAACACTTAGAGATCATATGAATCCCACAAGAACAAGTGCACCATCATGCATAGTTTCCCCCCCTGATGCATCTCATTTCAATTTTAAGCTAGACATTATTCAACTTTGACCTTTTTTTTATAGCTTAGATTTGGAAAATACATACTTACATTTAAGGAAATTTGAAGAGGTATGTAACACCTATAATGACTCAAATTGTAGCATAAACACCATTAGATTAAAACTTTTTTCTTTTTCATTAAAAGATAAAGCTAAAACATGGATACAAAAATTGAGACCTAGATCTATTTGTGCTTGGGATGAAATGTAACAATAGTTTCTAATGAAGTTTTTCCCATCTCATAGAACAAACTCTTTCAAAAGACAAATCATCACTTTTATTAGGATGACCCTTACTTATTAAAATATTATCCTGATCAAATATTTCAAAGTTGCATTCCCGATAATGAGGTAAGTAATGTCACTAAATTTAGTCACTCTGAGACATGTGGGAGTCATTTCTCATCAAAGAAAACAACTGCAAAAATCTTACAAAGTGGATTTTATTAGCCCACCATGTTCAATGAGGTAAGTAATTAACTTTTATCTTATTTTGTTTATTTATTTTCCTTTCTTTCATTATGTTTAGCTAAGTTATTATGTCAAGGTGAAAAGGTTACACTAATGTTGTAAGAATAAGTATAGTGTAAACTTAAAATAGACTTTAATGTTTGATACTAACATGTTTTGTATTTGTTATCTTGTTCACTCTTTAATACTTTGCTTGTTAAATGACTAATCTTGATTTATATTGTATAACACTTGGTACAACAAATGCTTGGCACTCTCATAGCCCATACTGTATGGTATAACCGACACCTGAGCTATGCACTTTCATAGCCCATACTGTATAGTATAACCGACACCTAAGCTATGAAAGGAACTTAATTTGTTATTAACATAAGTTATAATCATGAATACATAACAACATTTACAAGTATTAGCATTATTCGAATAAGATAACTAATGTAATCATATTAACAATTTATAATCTGATTGGAACCTCTTTTGTGTGTGGTTTCCATTTGAGTAATAAGAGTTTATACTATACTTATTTGAAATACTATTAGTGGATCCTCTAACCGTGACATTTTTTGTTATCATTGTTTAATCTTTACGTTAATCTTGCATCTCAAAGTTCTCATCAACTTCTTTATTATTATTATTATTATTAGTACTATTATTATTACTATTATTCTACTACTACTACTACTATTACTATATTATTATTATTATTAGTACTATTACTATTACTACTATTGTTATTATTATTATTATTAGTAGTAGTAGTAGTAGTACTACTACTACTTCTATTATTGTTATTGTTGTTGTTATTACTATTGTTGTTGTTTATAATTTATATAATTAACCTATCCATGGTTCGACCCCAGTCTTACTAGGTTATTTATTACTTCGACACTCTTACACTTGGGAGAAGACATCAATCTTTTGGTCATCCATTTGGTACATATGCATATAGTAGAATGCCTTTTGGTCTCTATAATGCACCCGCAACTTTTCAAAGATACATGATGAGTATTTTTTCTTACTATGTTGAAAGAATAATTGAGGTTTTTATGGATGATTTCACAGTATATGGTGATTCTTTTGATAAGTGTCTAGAAAATTTATCTTTGATATTGAAAATGTGCATTGAAACTAACCTTATCTTGAACTATGAAAAGTGTTATTTTATGATAGAACAAGGAATAGTTCTTGGGCATATTGTGTCTTCACATGGATTAGAGGTTGATAAAGCTAAAATAAATGTTATTTTATCATTGCCTTACCTCTCATACATGAGGGAAGTTTGTTCTTTTCTAGGTCATGCAGGTTTCTATTGATGCTTTATCAAAGATTTCTCAAAGATTACAGCACCCTTGTGCAAACTATTAGCCAAAAAAGTGGATTTTATGTTTGATCAAGCATGTAAAGATGCTCGTGATGAGCTTAAAAGGCATGTCACATCTGCCCCTATCATCTAACCACCAAATTGGGACGAGCCTTTTAAGATAATGTGTAATATGAGTGACTATGCAGTAGGGGCTATCCTTGGGCAAAGAATAAGAAAGAATTTGCATGTATCGCTTATGTTTCCTACATGTTAGACGAAGCATAATGTTATTACCATACAACTAA
>NW_011501731.1:0-27605 GCF_000495115.2 Populus euphratica
CATGATGAGGGCAAGTATTAAGCAAGTCTCGATACCTGTCCCAACATTGGTAAAATGTTTCTCCTGGTTTTTGAGTGAAAGTGGTGATTTGTCTTTTGAAAGAGTTTGTTCTATGAGGAGTTTGTTCTGGTGATTTGTCTCTTGAAAGAGTTTGTTCTATGAGATGGGAAAAACTTCTTTAAAAACTGTTGTTGCATTTCATCCCAAGCACGAATGGATCCTGGTCTTAAATTTTGTAGCCATGTTTTAGCTTTATCTTTTTATGAAAAAGGAAAAAGCTTTAATTTGATGGTGTTCATGCTACAATTTAAATTATTATATGTGTTGCAGACCTCCTCAAATTCCCTTAAATGCAAGTATGGATTTTCCAATTCTAAGCCATGAAAAGAAGGAAAAAGTTGAATAATGCCCGGTTTAAAATTAAAATGAGATGCATCGGGAGGAAAAACTATGCATGATGGTGCACTTGTTCTTGTGGGATTCATGTGGTCTCTAAGTGTTCTAGCACGGTTATTCTCATTATTCGTGTTCTAGCACGATTATTCTCATTATTCTCATTTTGAAGTGATTGATTATCTTCTTCGGCCATATTTTCTGAAAATGATGAGGATACCCTACAAAGTCTACCACTTGATGTACGTGACCACACTCTCATGCACGTGTAGGAATAAAATAAAAAAAGAAGAAGAAACGTGCAGGAATAGAATAAAAGGAAGAAGAAAACAAAAGAAGAAGAAACAAGAGAAAAGAAACAAAGTTATATACAAGAAAAGTGAAAAGAGAAAATAAAATAAATATTATAATTTATACAAAACTTACCTCCTCGGCAACGGCGCCAAAAGCTTGACACCACTAAAATATATGGCCAAAAGACTGAACAGTGCTTGGGCTGGAGGACAGATTCGGACTTCTTTGTTGTTGGTACAATTTGAACTTGAAAATGGCCTTTTTAGATCTTGGGCTCCATATGAAAGTTGTAGGACTATGTCTTACCTTTCCATCCATATAAAGTAGACCTAAATTTGAGATCTATAGCTCTAGAAATGACCCAATTACCGAACAGTGTTCCGGTTTGGATTGCACCGACATCTCTTCTCTAATTTTGGTCATCTCTTTGCCCTTGCAATTTAAGTTCATAAAGTCATCAATCAATCCTTTCATTTATGTGATAGGCCTGCATTTAAAATGAACATTTACCACAAATTAAAGGTATCTTATATTATTAGATATATTATTATAAAACATGCTTTAGTTAAGGAGTTATTGATACTTCAAGTACTAATCAATCGGCAAAATACTTCTTGTGCAAAATGATGATATAAAACCATGATAAAAATGCACTTTTAAGTACTAATCACCTGACAAGATTTACAAGTATTAATAGTAATCGAATAGGATAGCTACTATAATCATGTTAACAATTTATAATTTGATTTGAACTTTCTTTGTGTGTGGTTTCCAATTGAATAATAAGAGTTTATACTATACTTGTTTGACATACCATTAGTGGAACCTCTAACCTATCCTCTAACCTTGACATTTGTTGTTATCATTATTTAATCCTTACATTAATCTTTCATCTGAAAGTTCTAATCAACCTTTTCTTCTTCTTTACTACTACTACTACTACTACTACTACTACTACTACTACTACTATTGTTATTGTTGTTATTGTGTTATTGTTATATTCAATTTATACAAATAACCTCCCTATGGTTTGATCTCGATCATGCCGAGTTATTTATTACTTCAACACTCCTGCACTTGGGAGAAGACATCAATCTTTTAGTCGTGTCAAGTTTTTGGCGCCGTTACCGAGGAGGATTTATACCAGCTCCTTCAGATAACTAAGACAAAAGAAAGTTTTTGAGCGATGATTGTGCATCAAAAGTGTCATTAAGTCTCTTGTTTTACATATGTATTTATTGTTTTTATTTGGTTGTTTTTATAATAATTGATGTGTTTTTTAGTAATGAAGTTGGTTTTAATGTTTTGATAGGTTTTTGGAGCTTAAATGAATTAATTCAGAAAATTCAACGTCGGAATTCAGAACAAAGAATTGAAGAGACATTTAGTTGAAGATTGAAGCAAATCTTGGTTCAAATAAGTGCTCCAAATTTGTCCAAAAAATCAATTCTATTCCAATTCTAGAAAAGAATATCATATGATTTATTTCAAGCCCAAACTTGCCTTATGTTGTGTGCAAACTTCAACCATTAAACACTCAAGGTTTCAATGTCAATCTTAGCCCAAATAATAAGTACATTTGTATACTTATTTGATGCTCAAATTCAGCCCAAAATCAGCTCTAAATCAACCCCAAATCAACCTTCAAATCAACCCAAACACAATCCATGATCTTACATGTCCACACAACAAATAACAATTGATTTATTTTGGGTAATCCATTGATCCAAGAAGGCAAGGACATGGATGGAAAGCTGGAGGGGATATTTTAACATTATTTTGGGTCAAAAAGAAGAAGGAGACACCTCATAAATGAGGAAGAAAAACGTGCACCAAAGTAGTTGTAAAGCTGTCTTGATTTGATTTTTCAGAACACCTTTCGGTGTTTTGCCCATGACTTTTGACACAGGTGTTCAAATGAACTGTTCTTTAATGATTTGGAAAGGTGACAGAATTGCCTATAAATATGTCTCTAATAGACTTCTCGAAGAAAAGCTTCTAAGAGGGTCGAATTGCTGTCCAAAGTTAGAGTCAGATTTGTGTCCGAATTTTTTCTGAAATTGTATTGTGTTCTTCTTTATAGATTTCGGTTCTTTAGTTTGTAAAACTTATTATTTCAGTTGGATTCAAGTTCTTTCATGTTTATTGAAGTGTTCTTATATATAATCATGCTTGGCTAAACTCTTTCTTGGATCCAAATCAAGGATAATGGTGATTGAGGTGAGTTTTTTAGGATATGAATGAATCTTAATGTTTATCTTCTTATTTTCATCATGAATGATTTATTATTGTAAAGAAATTTTAGAAATCATTTAGGTAATGTTATAATCTTGAATTTTTATGCACAAACTTTAGTTTTGGTATGGAGATTGCTTGATTCAATGTCTTACTTAATATGAAAGTACTTGTTCATTCTTAAACAATAATCAATCTTCATCTTTCTAATCTTCATTGTAATATCTACTAATCTAATATCACCATCGTTGATATTAGGTTGAGTTATCTTATATATGTTGAAGAAATCACCAATACATCACCATTAAAATTGATTTGGACCAAGACTTACGTTTTCTTGTCATTTAAAATTTATTTACATTTTTTTTTATCTTTAAAACAAATCCATCAATTATTTTCAACCAAGTTATTGTTAATTTAATTTATCTTGAGTTTTTTTTTTGTTACTTAGCTTAATTTCCAGATCTAGCTCTCTGTGGATATGACCTCGATCTTATCGAGTTAATTGCTACATCACACACTCGTGCACTTGCGAGTTAAAACAAGCCGATCATAAAAAGCGGTCAAGCAATTTTGACGCCGTTGCCGGGGAGCTAGCAAGCAAAGGTAACAAATTTAGATTTGATTATTGGAAAACTAAAAAAAATCATATTAAAAAAAATTAATTAAATTGGCTAGTTTTACCGCCTAAAAAAAAATTGACCTTAACATTTCGGATATTGGACTGTGGACTGGACTTTTAATTGTTGGATTTTGGTTGGTTCAACCATTTTTCTTTTATTGTTTATTCTGATTAGTTTCTAATATTTTTCTTATTTATTTCATTTTATTTTGTTGATATTGTTTTTATTTATTGTCTAAAGTGTTTGGCCGGTATTACTGCCTTTTTTTTTTATTCATGCTTGTTATAATTATCTTTTAATGTTTATTGTTGTTATTTTTCTTATATTTATTGTCTAAAGTGCTTGGTCGGTATTACCGCCTCTTGGTTATTTCCTTTTTATTTTGTTGTTTTGTTATGATTATTTTTCTTATATTTATTGTTTGAAGTGCTTGGCTAGTATTACCGTCTTTTTTTTATTCATGCTTGTTATAATTATCTTTTAATGTTTATTGTTGTTTTTTTTCTTATATTTATTGTCTAAAGTGCTTGGTCGGTATTACCGCCTCTTGGTTATTTCCTTTTTATTTTGTTGTTTTGTTATGATTATTTTTCTTATATTTATTGTTTGAAGTGCTTGGCCGGTATTACCGCCTTTTGTTTATTCATGCTTGTTATAATTATCTTTTAATGTTTATTGTTGTTAATAGTGCTTATTAGTTGGAGAGTGAAACCGGGCATGATTCAACTTCTTCCCACATTTCATGGTATGGATTCTGAAAATCCATACATACACATTAAAGACTTTGAAGAGGTATGTAATACTTTTATTGATAGAACATGCACCGAGGAAACCATTCGGCTTAAATTGTTCCCATTCTCTCTAAAGGATAAAGTCAAGCTTTGGCTAAACTCCTTGCGTCCTAGGTCTATAGGTACATGGAGAGAAATGCAAGCTGAATTTTTGAAAAAATACTTCCCCACTCATAGGACAGCAGCTTTACAACGTCAAATGATGAATTTTTCTTGTAGTCCAAATGAGTCATTTCACCAAGCTTGGGAAAGGTTCAAAGACTTGTTAAATGCATGCCCTCATCATGGTTTTGAGATGTGGAGGTTAGTGAGTTTCTTTTATGACTCTTTTACCGCAGATTTTAAAAAGCTAGTGTCAACCATGTGTAATGGTGAGTTATATGACAAAGAACCAAGTGAGGCTTTTGATTTTTTTGATCAATTGGCTGAAAACACAAAGCAATGGGAGACTTCTCTCCCAGTTCATGTTGAGTCTAGAAACACCATTTCTCATTCAAGTGGGAAGTTTCAATTGAAAGAGACTGATGACCTCAATGCTAGATTAGCCTCATTGGCTAGGAAAGTAGAGTCTCTTGAGATTAAAAAAGTACATGTCATAAGTGAACAACAAGAGGAAAGTTGTGTTGTTTGTGAGAGCAAAGCGCATAGGACAACTAAGTGTCCTACCATTCCAGCCTTCAAGGAAGTGCTATATGGCCAAACTTCTGATTCAAGTAATGTAAGAAAGCCATTTCCAAACCAAGTAGGCAATCCCTACTCTGAGACCTATAATCCTGGATGGAGGAACCACCCAAATTTTGGATGGAGAAATGAGGGCTCTTCAGTACCTCAAACATTTCAACCTCCACCCCAACCATTTCATGCTCCCACACATAACACATACCAACCACCTCATAAGAGATCCTTAGAGGATACTGATTAGTACTTAAAAGTGCATTTTTATCATGGTTTTATATCATCATTTTGCACTTGAAGTATCAATAACTCCTTAACTAAAATATGTTTTATAATAATGTATCTAATAATATAAGATACCTATAATTTGTGGTAAATGTCTATTTTTAATGCAGGTCTATCACATAAATGAAAGCATTGATTGATGACTTGAAGAACTTAAATTGCATGGATAAAGAGATGGTCAAACTTAGAGAAGAGATGTCGGTGCAATCCAAACCGAAACACTGTTCGGTAATTGGGTCATATTTGGAGCTACAGATCTCAGATTTAGGTCTCATTTATATGGATGGAAAGGTAAGACATAGGCCTACAACTTTCATATGGAGCCCAAGATCTAAAAAGGCCATTATCAAGTCCAAATTGTAGCAACAACAAAGAAGCCCGAATCTGTCTTCCAGCCCGAGCACTGTTCGGTATTTTGGCCATATTTTGGCCCGAGTACTTAGTCTTGGGAATCTGACTAAAAAAAAGACTTTGTTTGCTAGTTTTTAAGAAAACTAGATGGGAAGCCTATTCCCGACCCATAGAGGGCATTTAGGATGTTTTTGGATGTAAAATCAAGGGAAGATGTGAGCTATAATCACAACTACCTGTACATAGACATGCTTTTCTTGAAAATAAATCAATAAAGAGAGAGAGAGTGTGAGACTCCAGCTGGCCTACATATAGGTGGTATGATTGCCTTTTCATAGACTTGATGAATCGGGTTTTCCAACCATACCTTGATAAGTTTGTGGTGGTGTTCATTGATGATATACTAGTGTCCTTGAATTCTTTCGAGGAGCACAAAGAACACTTGAGAGAAACCTTACAAACCTTGAGAGATCACTAGTTGTATACAAAACTGAGTAAATGTGAATTTTAGCTGAAGAGAGTGATGTTTATGGGACACGTCATTTCAACTGACGGTGTTTTTGTAGACCCCCAAAAAGTTGAAGCAGTCTTGAAATGGGAAAGACCGACTTCGGTCACCAAAATACGTAGCTTCTTAGGACTTGCAGGATACTATCGGAGGTTTATCGAAGGTTTTTCCCTAATTGCAACCCTTTTAACCTAGCTAACTAGGAAGAATAAGAAATGGGTGTGGTCAGAAGAATGTGAGAAAAGCTTCCAAGAATTGAAGAGGAGGCTCCGATAGTATCCTCATATTTAAGAACTGAAATTGAAAGGACAAAGTGATGGCCAAACTTAGAAAAGAGATGCCGGTTCAGTCCAAACCAGAATACTGTTCGGTAATTCGGTCATATCTGGAGTTGTAGATCTCATATTTAGGTCTACTTTATATGAATGCAAAGGTAAGACATAAGCCTACAACTTTCATATGGAGCCCAAGATCAAAAAGGCCATTTTCAAGTCCAAATTGGAGCAACAACAAAGAAGTCCAAATCTATCTTCCAGCCCGAGCACTGTTCAGTTTTTGGCTTATATCTAGAATTATAGAAGTCTAAATGACTTGAATTGTTTACACAAGAAAGCCGAGACAATTTCCTACAACTTTCATGTAAGTGGTTTCAATTTTGATGTTATCAATGATGTTTTGGGAAGACAAGAGAAGATAATTATTGTCATCAAGTCAAGAGTTGGTCACTCACTCATCAATTAGTCATCAAATCAATAGTTTCTAATTTTGGACTATAAAAGGAGGCATTTACCATGCATTTAGGCATCTTGGTTTCCAGATCAAGATCATGCTTTTGCTTTCTCTCTTTGTAATTTTGGTAATGTTTATGCTTCGCTTTCATTAATATCAAGTTTATACCTTTCATTTCCTTTCCTTTACTTAGTTAACTCTTATCTTATTTATGTTCTTCTTTTGTTTATTTATTTTTCTTTCTTTCATTATGTTTAGCTAAGTTTATTATGTCAAGGTGAAAAGGTTACATTAATGGTGACAAAATAAGTATAATGTAAACTCAATATGGACTTTAATTTTTGATACTAACATGGTTTGTATTTGTTATCATGCTCACACTTTAATACTTTGCTTATTAAATGACTAATCTTGATTTACGTTGTATAACACTTGGTACAACAAATGCTTGGCACTTTCATAGCCCATACTGTATGGTATAATTGACACCTGAGCTATGAAAGGAACTTGATTTGTTGTTAACATAAGTTATAATCATGAATGCTTGATAAGATTTACAAGTATTAGCATTAATCGAATAAGATGACTAATATAATCATGTTAACAATCTATAATCTAATTGGAACCTCCTTTGTGTGTGGTTTCCAATTGAATAATAAGAGTTTATACTATACTTGTTTGACATACCATTAGTGGATCCTCTAACCTTGACATTTATTGTTATCATTGTTTAATCCTTACATTAATATTCCATTTCAAAGTTCTTATCTTCTTCTTCTCCTTCTTTATTACTACTACTACTACTGCTGCTACTACTACTACTAGTACTACTATTATTATTATTATTATTATTATTATTATTACTACTACTACTACTACTAATATTATTATTGTTATTGTTGTTGTTGTTTATAATTGTTTACAATTTGTACAATTAACCTCCCTAAGGTTCGACTCCGGTCTTGCCGGGTTATTTATTACTTCAACACTTCTACACTTGGGAGAAGACATTAATCTTTTTATCGTGTCAAGTTTTTGGTGTCGTTGCCGGGGAGGTGAGTTTTTGTACAAATTATAGTATTTATTTTATTTTCTCTTTTCACTGTATATAACTTTGTTTCTTTGTTCTTGTTTCTTCTTCTTCCTCTTATTCTATTCCTACACTTGTATGAGAGCGTGGTCACATACATTAAGTGGTAGACTTTATAGGGTATCCATTTCAGAAAATATGGTTGAAGAAGATAATCAATCACTTCATAATGAGAATAATGAGAATAATCATGCTAGAACACTTAGAGACCACCTTTATCCCACAAGAACAAGTGCACCATCATGCATAATTTTTCCTCCCGATGCATCTCATTTTAATTTTAAGCCAAACATTATTCAACTTTTACCTTCTTTTCATGACTTAGAATTGAAAAATCCATACTTGCATTTAAGGGAATTTGAGGAGGTTTGTAACACATATAATGATTCAAATTATAGCATGAACACCATCAAATTAAAGCTTTTTCCTTTTTCATTAAAAGATAAAGCTAAAACATGGCTACAAAATTTGAGACCAAGATCCATTCGTGCTTGGGATGAAATGCAATAATAGTTTATAAAGAAGTTTTTCCCATCTTACAGAACAAACTCTTTCAAAAGACAAATCACCACTTTCACTTAAAAACTAGGAGAAACATTTTACCAATGTTAGGATAGGTATCGAGACTTGCTTAATATTTTCCCTTATCATGGTACTAAAATATGAAGATTGGTTTCATATTTTTATGAAGGGTTAACACCTAGAGATAGGCAAATGGTTGAATTGATGTGCAATGGAACTTTTGAAGATAAAGACCCTCATGAAACAATGGAGTACTTAGACTTGTTAGCTAAAAATGTTCAAAATTGGGACACCGTGGGTACTTATGAGGCACCGGATAAAACTCAACCTCATACATCTAGTAGAGGTATATACAACCTTAAGGAAGATCATGACCTCCAAGCTAAGTTTGCATCTTGAGCTAGAAAAGTCGAGGCATTAGAATTGAAAAAGAGTGGTCAATTAAAATCTGTTGAAAACATTGTATGTCAAATATGTGAAACAAATAAACAGTCAACCAATAACTATCCAACCTTCCCTTCTTTTAAAGAATGTCTCCATGAACAAGCCCATGCTTTAAACAGTTTCCAAAGCGCCAACTACAACCCATACTCCCAAACATATAACCCTGGTTGGAGAAATCACTCAAATTTTAGTTCGGAGAGTGAGAACAACAATGCACAAACTTCACAATCACCGTTTCAAGCACACCATAATTTCCAAAATTCTCATGGATATGCACCTCCTTATGCTCCACCTCCTAGAAGAAATCTTGAGGAAACATTACATGTATTCATTGAAAAGCAAGAGACAATCAATACATAACTTACTTAAAACATGACAGATTTTAAAGATACTCTTGCAAAATTGACATCTGGTCTCTGTTTTCAAGAGAAAGGTAAGTTTCCATCTCAACCACAACAAAATCCCAAGGGGCAATACAATGCAAATGCAAGTAGTTCCGAAAGCCAACACTGGATCAAGTTAAATCAGTCAATACTTTTCACAGTGGTAAGGTTATTGAAAAACCCACTCTTAAACCTTGTGAGAAAGATGATGAGTCAATCTCTGAGTGTAAGGAAGGGGTTGAATCTGAAAATTACAAAGAAACGACTGATTCCCCGTCAGCGCTTCCATTTTCTCATGCCATGACCAAATAAAGGAAAGTCAATCACAAGTTTGAAATCTTTGAAACTTTCAAACAAGTAAGGATTAATATACCTTTGTTAGATGTTATTAAACAGGTTCCTTCCTATGCTAAATTTTTGAAAGATCTATGCACGGTGAAGAGAAAATTGAATGTGAAAAAGAAAGCCTTTTTAGCCAAACAAGTAAGTGTCATTCTTTAGAACAATAATGCTTTGAAATATAAAGACCCTGGTTGTCCTATAATTTCTTGCTTTATTGGAGAACACAAAATTGAAAGAGCCTTACTTGATCTTGGAGCCTGTGTGAATTTACTTCCATATTCAGTTTTTTAAAGTCTCAATCTAGGTGAGTTAAAACCAACTTTTATAACTCTTTTACTCGCCGATAGATCTATAAAAGTGCCTAGAGGAATAATTGAAGATGTGTTAGTACAAGTCGATAAATTCATTTATTTTATGGATTTTGTTGTCTTTGACACACAACCTGTTGAAGCATGTAATTCATTTCCTGTTATTTTAGGACATCTGTTTCTTGCAACTTCTAACACATTGATTAATTGTAGGAATGGACTGACGAAGCTATCATTTGGAAACATGACATTGAAGATGAATATTTTCAACATTTGCAAGCAACCTAGAGATGATAATGATTTACAGGAAGTGGACTTTACTGAAAAATTAATTCATGATCAATTTCAAACCACTTCCAGTGAAATTGAGATTCATGAATCTGATAATTTGCAAATGGTTTATTTTCAGGAAGAATCAAAGGCAAGTAATTGGAGACCACAAATTGAGGAATTACCACCAAGATCAATTAAGTCCATACCTTCAAGTGTTCAACCACCCAAACCTAATTTGAAGTCATTGCCATTCAATCTTAAATACTTATTTTTGGGAGAAAATGAGACTTTTCCGGTAATAATCTCTTCCAAACTTAATGCACATCTAGAAGGTAAGTTATTACAAACTCTGAAAATGCACAAAAATGCATTAGGATGGACCACAACTGACATAAAAGGAATTAGTTCTTTAATTTGTACACACATAATTTATTTGGAGGAAAATGCTAAACCCTCTACGGAAATGCAACGAAGGTTCAATCCTAATATGAAAGAAGTAATGAAAAATGAAGTCATTAAACTTCTAGATCATAAAATCATTTATCCTATTTCTGACAGCAAATGGGTAAGTCCTACCCAAGTTGTACCCAAGAAGGGAGTCACTGTGATAACTGATTAGTACTTAAAAGTGCATTTTTTCAAGGTTTTATATCATCATTTTGCACTTGAAGTATCAATAACTCCTTAATTAAAACATGTTTTATAATAATATAGCTAATAATATAAGATACCTTCAATTTGTGGTAAATTTTCATTTTAAATGCAAGCCTATCACATAAATGAAAGGATTGATTGATGAATTTAAGAACTGAAATTGAAAGGATAAAGAGATGACCAAACTTAGAAAAGAGATGTCGGTGTAGTCCAAACTGGAATATTATTCGGTAATTGGGTCATATCTGGAGTTATAGATCTCAGATTTAGGTCTACTTTATATGGATGGAAAGGTAAGACATAGGGCTACAACTTTCATATGAAGCCCAAGATCTAAAAAGACCATTTTCAAATCCAAATTGTTGCAACAACAAAGAAGCCCGAATCTGTCCTCCAGCCCGAGTACTGTTCAGTATTTTGGCCATATCTGGAGTTCTAGAAGTCGAAATGAGCTGAATTTTTTATACAAGAAAGCTGAGACAATTTTCTATAATTTTCATGTTTCAAGTGGCTCCAATTTTGACGTTATCAATGACGTTTTGGGTAGACAAGAGAAGATAAGGATTGTCACCAAGTCAAGAGTTAGTCACCCACTCATTAATTAGTCATCAAATCAATGGTTCCCAATTTTGGCCTATAACAGGAGGCATTTGCCATGCATTTAGGCATCTTGGTTTCCAGATCAAGATCATGCTCTTCCTTTCTCTCTTTGTATTTTTTATGCTGTTTATGCTTTGCTTTCATTAATATCAAGTTTATGCCTTTCATTTCCTTTCATTTACTTAGTTAACTTTTATCTTATTTATATTCTTATTTTATTTATTTATTTATTTTTCTTTCTATTTTGCTTTCTTTCATTATGTCTAGCTAATTTAGTTATGTCAAGGTGAAAAGGTTACACTAATGGTGTAAGAATAAGTATAGTGTAAACTTAATATGGACTTTAATGTTTGATAGTAATATGTTTTGTATTTGTTATCTTGTTCACTCTTTAATACTTTGCTTGTTAGATGACTAATCTTGATTTATGTTGTATAACACTTGGTACAACAAATGCTTGGCACTTTTATAGTTCATACTGTATGGTATAACCGACACCTGAGCTATGAAAGAAACTTGATTTGTTGTTAACATAAGTTATAATCATGAATGTTTGACGAGATTTACAAGTATTAGCATTAATTGAATAAGATAACAAATGTAATCATGTTAACAATTTATAATCTGATTGGAACCTCCTTTGTGTGTGGTTTCCAATTGAATAATAAGAGTTTATACTATACTTGCTTGACATATCATTAGTGGATCCTTTAACCTTGACATTTCTTATTATTATCGTTTAATCCTTACATTAATATTTCATCTCCAAGTTCTCATCATCATCTTCTTCTTCTCCTTCTTTTTCTTTATTAGTACTACTACTACTACTACTACTACTACTACTACTATTACTAGTATTATTAGTATTATTATTGCTACTGTTATTATTGTTGTTATTGTTACTATTATTGTTGTTTATAATTTGTACAATTAACCTCCCTATGGTTCGACCTCGGTCTTGCCGGGTTATTTATTACTTTGACACACTTGGGAGAAGACATTAATCTTTTCGTCATGTCAAGTTTTTGGCGCCCTTGCCGGGGAGGTAAGTTTTTTTATAAATTATAATATTTATTTTATTTTCTCTTTTTACATTTCTTGTATATAACTTTGTTTCTTTTGTTTTGTTTGTCTTTATTTTGTTTTCTTCCTTCTTCTTTTGTTTTGTTCTTCCTTTTATTCTATTCCTACACGTGCATGAGAGTGTGGTCACGTACATTAAGTGGTGGACTTTGTAGGGTATCCTCATCATTTTCAAAAAATATGGCCGAAGAAGATAATCAATCACTTCATAATGAGAATAATGAGAATAACTGTGCTAGAACACTTAGAGACCACATGAATCCCACAAGAACAAGTGTACCATCATGCATATTTTTTCCTCCCGATGCATCTCATTTTAATTTTAAGCGAGGCATTATTCAACTTTTACCTTCTTTTCATGGCTTAGAATTGGAAAATCCATACTTGCATTTAAGAGAATTTAAGGAGGTCTACAACACATATAATAATTTAAATTGTAGCATGAACACCATCAGATTAAAGGCTTTTTCCTTTTTCATTAAAAGATAAAGCTAAAACATGGGTACAAAATTTAAGACCAGGATCCATTCGTGTTTGGGATGAAATGCAACAACAGTTTTTGAATAAGTTTTTCCCATCTCACAGAACAAACTCTTTCAAAAGACAAATCACCACTTTCACTCAAAAACCAGGAGAAACATTTTACCAATGTTGGGATAGGTATCGAGACTTGCTTAGTCAATGTTGGGATTTACCAATGTTGGGATAGGTATCGTGACTTGCTTAATAGTTGCACTCATCATGGTTTTGAAACATGAAGATTGGTTTCACATTTCTATGAAGGGTTAACACCTAGAGATAGGCAAATGGTTGAATTGATGTGCAATGGAACTTTTAAAGATAAAGATCTTGATGAAGTAATGGAGTACTTAGACTTGTTAGCTGAAAATGCTCAAAATAGGGACACCGCGGGTACTTATGAGGCACCGAGTAAAACTTAACCTCATACATCTAGTGGAGGTATGTACAACCTTAGGGAAGATCATGTCCTTCAAGCCAAGTTTGCATCTTTAGCTAGAAAACTCGAGGCACAAGAATTGAAAAAGAGTGGTCAATTAAAATCTGTTGAAAACATTGTGTGTCAAATATATGAAACAAGTGAACACTCAACCAATAATTGTCCAACCTTGCCTTCTTTTGAGGAATGTCTCCATGAACAAGCCCGTGTTTTAAACAGTTTCCAAAGCGCCAACCATAACCCATACTCACAAACATACAACCCTGGTTGGAGAAATCACCTAAATTTTAGTTGGAAGAGTGAGAATAACAATGCACAAACTTCACCACCACAGTTTCAAGCACACCATAATTTCCAAAATTCTCATGGATATGCACCTCCTTATGCTCTACCTTCTAGAAGAATTTTTGAGGAAACTTTGTATGCATTCATTGAAAAGCAAAAGACAATCAACATTCAACTTGCTCAAAGCATAACAGATTTTAAAGATACTCTTGCAAAATTCACATATGCTCTCAATTTTCAAGAGAAAGGTAAGTTTTCATCTCAACCACAGCAAAATCTCAAGGGGCAATACAATACAAATGCAAGTAGTCCTGGAAGTCAACACATGGATCAAGTCAAATCAGTCATCACTCTTCGTAGTGGTAAGGTTATTCAAAAACCAATTCTTGAACCTTGTGAGAAAGATGATGAGTCAATCTTTAAGGGTAAGGAAGGGGGTTGAATCTGAAAATTGCAAAGAAAAGACTGATTCCCCGCTAGCACTTCCATTTTCTCATGCCATGACCAATCATGAAGAAGTCAAGGATGAAAAAGGCACTGAAAATGTTGATGCGGATCTTTTATCAAAAGTGGCAACAGATTCAACACCCGACATCACATTAATCGATGATTACTTTCTTGATAAATCTCTACTTTCTCTTAGTTCAATGCGTTTGCTAAAAATATCAATTTTCTTGCTTCAGGATTTTTGCTAGCTCACTAGAGCACCGAAGACAAAAGAAAATTTTTGAGCAACGTACAAAATTTTTATTGGGATGACCCTTACTTATTAAATTATTGTCCTGATCACATATTTCAAAAATGCATTCCCGACATTGAGGTAAGTAATTTCATTAAATTTTGTCACTCTAAGGCACGTGAGGATCATTTGTTGTCAAAAAAGAGGACTGTAGAAATCTTACAAAGCGGGTTTTACTAGCCCACCATATTCAAGGAATCACATGCATCCCGCAAAATCTGTGAAAATTGTCAAAAAGTGGGATTTAGTTCAAAACACAGAGAGTCTTTAGATAATCTTTTATTGACTCTTAAGTCTCAACATAGTCGAGATAAGCATCGTGCAATTCATGAATTATGACCCCATTTTCATAAAGAACATGATCGACTTAGTCTTGGGAATCTGACTAAAAAAGACCCTATTTGCTAGTTTTTAAGAAAACTAGATGGGAAGCCTATCCCCAACCTATAGAGGGCGTTTAAGCCATTCTTGGACGTAAAACCATGGGAAGATGTGAGCCACAATCACAACTACCTATACATACACATGCTTTTTCTTTCAAAAAAAAGAAAAATAAATAAATAAAGAGAGAGAGAGTGAGTGAGACTCTAGTTGGCCTATATATAGGTGGTAGATTGCCTTTTCAATTTCTCATATATAAAATCCTCTCTTCCTTCCTTTCATTTCTACTCAACCTATACATTCAATAGATATAGAAGTGTGAAGAAATGGCAAGTTCCTTAGGTAATCACATACGAAATATTTGTGCTTTCGGTGGATCTAGTCCTGGGAAAGAAAAGGAGTTTTTAGAATCAGCAAATCATCTTGGTCAGGTGCTAGCTGGGAGAAAGATTCATTTAGTGTATAGGGGAGGCAGTCTGGGGTTAATGGGAGGTGTGTCAATAGCTGTATTTTTAGGAGGTAGTCAAGTTTTGGGGGTCGTCCCCGAAGCTTTAGCACAAGGGGACATCATTGGAAAAACAATTGGAGAGGAACTTTTTTATGACTTTTGAGACGCATCTTAGTAATCATTCGTAACAAGATCTATCATAATACTTCTTGAAATATTCAGATTTACAAACTCTCGTATTGTTATCACTTAATTATGCTTATATACTTATTTAACATGTATTCTTAAACCTTAATTTACACACACACACTTTAACATATGATTGTGGGTTGCATATTGGATTATTACATTATTTATGTTATTTTGTTAAAGGTAACAACTAAGGGAAAGGGATAGTATATAATTAAAAAAAAAAAGAAAAAAAAATGATAATAATAAAAATGTAGATAAGTTTGGTTTCGTAGCCTCCCTAACCTAAACAATTAAGCCCGAAGGGGTGTTTTAACACTTAATACCCTAAAGTCAACTGACTTGGGAGCTATTGGCCCAATGCTTGTTACATGGGTTGAGGAGAAAAGCTTAAGGGAATCAAACATTGCACTATCTACATATCAGTATCTGCGACCCGAGTTACTAAGCTCGTAGGGGTGTCTTAACACCTAATGCCCTAAGATCAACTAGTCTGGGAGTCATTAGCTGAAAGCTCGTTACATGGGTTAAAGATGCATGGTGTTTTTAAATTATATGTATATATATTTAAAAAAAACAAGAAGAAAAAAAAAGACAAAAATAATAATCCCAACCCAAAGAAGTTAACCTTAAACATTAGAACAAAAAAATTGTTTTCTTCCAAGAAAAGCCCCATAATTATGTGTTGATACATTGAGCACAAAATAAAGGTTTATGAATATCTTGTTAAGAGGTATTGAGCAGGTATATAAATTTAACAAGAGTTTGTTTATCTGGATAGATTAATGGAAGTTAAATGATGAATACCTTGCTTTATGAAATCTGTAAAGTTTTTTTCTATTTTAACACTGTGATTACTAGGGACTAGTAATAAGCTGGTTGGGGGGTGTGACTAGTACATAAAAGTGCATTTTTATCAAGGTTTTATATCATCATTTTGCACTTGAAGTATCAATAACTTTTTAATTAAAGCATGTTTTATAATAATATATCTAATAATATAAGATACCTTTCATTTGTGGTAAATGTTCATTTTAAATACAGGCCTATCACATAAATGAAAGGATTGATTGATGAATTTAAGAACTGAAATTGAAAGGATAAAGAGATGGCCAAACTTAGAAAAGAGGCCAAACTTAGCAAAGAGATGTCGGTGCAATCCAAACTGGAATATTATTCGGTAATTGGGTCATATCTGGAGGTATAGATCTTAGATTTAGGTCTACTTTATATGGATGGAAAGGTAAGACATAGGCCTACAACTTTCATATGGAGCCCAAGATCTAAAAAGGCCATTTTCAAGTCCAAATTGTTGCAACAACAAAGAAGCACGAATCTGTCCTCCAGCCCGAGCACTGTTCAATATTTTGGCCATATCTAGAGTTCTAGAAGTCGAAATGAGCTGAATTTTTTACACAAGAAAGCTGAGACAATTTCCTATAACTTTCATGTTTCAAGTGGCTCCAATTTTGACGTTATCAATGACGTTTTGGGCAGACAAGAGAAGATAAGGATTGTCACCAAATCAAGAGTTGGTCACCCACTCATTAATTAGTCATCAAATCAATGGTTCCCAATTTTGGCCTATAAAAGGAGGCATTTGCCATGCATTTAGGCATCTTGGTTTCCAGATCAAGATCATGCTCTTCCTTTCTTTGTATTTTTCGTAATGTTTATGCTTTGCTTTCATCAATATCAAGTTTATGCCTTTCATTTCCTTTCATTTACTTAGTTAACTTTTATCTTATTTATATTCTTATTTTATTTATTTATTTTTCTTTCTTTCATTATGTCTAGCTAAGTTTATTATGTCAAGGTGAAAAGGTTACACTAATGGTGTAAGAATAAGTATAGTGTAAACTTAATATGGACTTTAATGTTTGATAGTAACATGTTTTGTATTTGTTATCTTGCTCACTCTTTAATACTTTGCTTGTTAAATGACTAATCTTGATTTATGTTGTATAACACTTGGTACAACAAATGCTTGGCACTTTTATAGTTCATACTGTATGGTATAACCGACACTTGAGGTATGAAAGAAACTTGATTTGTTGTTAACATAAGTTATAATCATGAATGCTTGACGAGATTTACAAGTATTAGCATTAATTGAATAAGATGACTAATGTAATCATGTTCGAATAAGATAACTAATGTAATCATGTTAACAATTTATAATCTGATTGGAACCTCCTTTGTGTGTGGTTTCCAATTGAATAATAAGAATTTATACTATACTTGTTTGACATACCATTAGTGGATCCTCTAACCTTGACATTTGTTATTATCATTGTTTAATCCTTACATTAATATTCCATCTCAAAGTTCTCATCATCATCTTCTTCTTCTTCTTCTTCTTCTTCTTTTTCTTTATTATTGTTATTATTATTATTATTATTACTACTATTACTACTACTACTACTACTATTACTAGTATTATTAGTATTATTATTGCTACTGTTATTATTGTCAAGTTATTGTTATTGTTACTATTATTGTTGTTTATAATTTGTACAATTAACCTCCCTATTCTTACAAGTTTCATTGCTAATTTCAAAGCTCATCCACTAGATCTAAAAACATATAACCACCCTCTTCAAAATCCCAAATGGTGTTAGGCTATTGATTAGTACTTAAAAGTGTATTTTTTTATCAAGGTTTTATATCATTATTTTGCACTTGAAGTATCAATAACTCCTTAACTAAAGCATGTTTTATAATAATATATCTAATAATACAAGATACCTTTAATTTGTGGTAAATGTTTATTTTAAATGCAGGCTTATCACATAAATAAAAGGATTGATTGATGAATTTAAGAACTGAAATTGAAAGGACAAAGAGATGACCAAACTTAGAAAAGAGATATCAGTGCAATCCAAACCAAAACACTGTTCGATAATTGGGTCAAATTGTAGAAACAACAAAGAAGTCCGAATCTGTCTTCCAGCCCGAGTATTGTTCAATGTTTGGCCCATATCTGGAGTTCTAAAAGTCCAAATGACCTGAATTGTTTACAAAAAAAAGCTGAGACAATTTCCTACAACTTTCATGTTTTCAAGTGACTCTAATTGTGACATTATCAATGAAGTTTTAGGCAGACAAGAGAAGATAAGGATTGTCACCAAGTCAAGAGTTGGTCACCCACTCATAAATTAGTCATCAAATCAATAGTTTCCAATTTTAGCCTATAAAATGAGCCATTTGCCATGCATTTAGGCATCTTGGTTTCCAAATTAAGATCATGCTCTTGCTTTCTCTCTTTGTATTTTTTATAATGTTTATGAGTTGCTTTCATTAATATCAAGTTTATGCCTTCATTAATATCAAGTTTATGTTTTTCATTTCCTTTCCCTTACTTAGTTAACTCTTATCTTATTTATGTTCTTATTTTGTTTATTTATTTTTCTTTCTTTCATTATGTTTAGCTAAGTTTATTATGTCAAGGTGAAAAGGTTACACTAATGGTGTAAGAATAGAATTAGTGTAAACTCAATATGGACTTTAATGTTTGATACTAACATGTTTTGTATTTGTTATCTTGTTCACTCTTTAATACTTTGCTTGTTAAATGACTAATCTTGATTTATGTTGTATAACACTTGGTACAACAAATACTTGGCACTCTCATAGCTCATACTGTATGGTATAACTGACACCTGAGCTATGAAAAGAACTTGATTTGTTGTTAACATAAGTTATAATCATGAATGCTTAACGAGATTTACAAGTATTAGCATTAATCGAATAAGATGACTAATGTAATTATGTTAACAATTTGTAATCTGATTGGAACCTCCTTTGTGTGTGGTTTCCAATTGAATAATAAGAGTTTATACTATACTTGTTTGACATACCATTAGTGGAACCTCTAACCTTGATATTTATTATTATCATTGTTTAATCCTTACATTAATATTCCATCTCAAAGTTCTCATCATCTTCTTCTTCTTCTCCTTCTTTTTTTCTTTATTATTATTATTATTGTTGTTGTTGTTGTTGTTGTTGTTGTTGTTGTTGTTGTTGTTACTATTGTTGTTGTTTATAATTTGTACAATGAACCTTCCTGTGGTTAGACCCCGGTCTTGCCGGGTTATTTATTACTTCGACACTTGATTAGTACTTAAAAGTTCATTTTATCAAGGTTTTATTTCATCATTTTGCACTCAAAGTATCAATAACTCCTTAACTAAAGCATGTTTTATAATAATGTATCTAATAATATAAGATACCTTTAGTTTATGGTAAATGTTCATTTTAAATGCAGGCCTATCACATAAATGAAAGGATTGATTGATGAATTTAAGAACTGAAATTGAAAGGACAAAGAGATGACCAAATTTAGAAAAGAGATGTCAGTGCAATCCAAACTGGAACATTGTTCGGTAATTCGATCATATTTGGAGTTGTAGATCTCATATTTAGGTCCACTTTATATGGATGGAAAGGTAAGATATAGGCCTACAACTTTCATATGGTGCCTACGATCAAAAAAGGCCATTTTCAAGTCCAAATTATAGCAACAACAAAGAAACCTGAATCTGTCTTCCAGCCAGAGCACTGTTCAGTATTTGGCCCATATCTGAAGTTGTAGAAGTTCAAATGAGCTAAATTGTTTTACACAAGAAAGCTGAGACAATTTCCTACAACTTTCAAGTTTTCGAGTGGCTCCAATTTTGATGTTAGCAATGATGTTTTGGGCACACAAGAGAAGATAAGGATTGTCACCAAGTCAAGAGTTGGTCACCCACTCATCAATTAGTCATCAAATCAATAGTTCCCAAATTTGGTCTATAAAAGGAGGCATTTGCCGTGCATTTAGGCATCTTGGTTTCCAGATCAAGATCATGCTCTTGCTTTCTCTCTTTGTATTTTTTGTAATGTTTATGCTTTGCTTTCATTAATATCAAGTTTATGCCTTTCATTTCCTTTCATTTACCTAGATAACTTTTATCTTATTTATATTCTTATTTTATTTATTTATTTTTCTTTCTTTCATTATATCTAGCTAAGTTTATTATGTCAAGGTGAAAAGGTTACACTAATGGTGTAAGAATAAGTATAGTGTAAACTTAATATGGACTTTAATGTTTGATAGTAACATGTTTTGTATTTGTTATCTTGTTCACTCTTTAATACTTTGCTTGTTAAATGACTAATCTTGATTTATGTTGTATAGCAATTGGTACAACAAATGCTTGGCAGTTTCGTAGCTCACTGTATGGTATAACCGACACCTGAGGTATGAAAGGAACTTGATTTGTTGTTAACATAAGTTATAATCATGAATGCTTGACGAGATTTACAAGTATTATCATTAATCAAATAAGATGACTAATGTAATTATGTTAACAATCTATAATCAGATTGGAACCTCCTTTGTGTGTGGTTTCCAATTAAATAATAAGAGTTTATACTATAGTTGTTTGACATACGATTAGTGGATCCTCTAACATTGACATTTGTTATTATCATTGTTTAATCCTTACATTAATATTCTATCTCAAAGTTCTCATCATCATCTTCTTCTTCTCCTTCTTTTTCTTTATTATTATTATTATTACTGTTACTACTACTACTACTACTATTAGTATTATTATTGCTACTATTATTATTGTTGTTATTATTGTTACTATTATTATTGTTGTAGTATTATTGTTATCTATAATTTGTACAATTAACCTCCCTGTGGTTCGACCCCGGTCTTGCCGGGTTATTTATTACTTCGACACTCCTGCACTTGGGAGAAGACATCAATCTTTTAGTCATGTCAACACTCCTGCACTTGGGAGAAGATATCAATCTTTTAGTCATGTCAGAATTCACAAATTATTTTTCTATTTTAACACTTTGATTACTAGGGACTAGTAATAAGTTTGTTAGAGGGTGTAATTAGTACTTAAAAGTGCATTTTTATCAATGTTTTATATGATCATTTTGCACTTAAAGTATCAATAACTCAAAGTTCTCATCAACTTCTTCTTCTTCTCTACTACTACTACTACTACTATTATTGTTACTATTATTGTTGTTATTGTTGTTTTTATATTATTGTTATCTATAATTTATACAATTAATCTCCCTATGGTTCGACCTCGCTCTTGTCGGGTTATTTATTACTTCAACACTCCTGCACTTAGGAGAAGACATCAATCTTTTCATCGTGTCAATAACAAATGAGGACAATGAGTTAATTTCCACTAGGACTGTTAATGGTTGGCACATGTGCATTGACTATAGGAAACTTAATTCAATGACTAGAAAAAATCATTTTCCTTTACCTTTCATGGATCAAATCCCAGAAAGAGTTGCGGGTCATGAATTTTATTGTTTTCTAGATGGCTATTCAGGTTATAACCAAATTGAAATTGCATTGGAAGATCAAGAGAAGACTACTTTCATATGTCCATTTGGTACTTTTGCATATTGAAGGATGCCTTTTGGATTATGTAATGCACTAGCCACGTTTCAAAGATGCATTCTTAGTATATTTAGTGATATGGTTGAACATTTTCTTGAGATTTTTATGGATGATTTTTCTGTTTTTGGCGATTCATTTCATGATTGTTTGACTAACTTAGAAAAGGTTTTGAGCAGGTGTGAAGAAAAGAATCTTGCAAACTTGCCAACACCAAAATCTATTAAAGATGTTAGATCATTCCTAGGACATACTGGTTTTTATAGAAGGTTCATCAAAGATTTTAGTGTAATATCTAAGCCCTTAAGTAACCTTCTAACAAAGAATAATATTTTTAAATCGACTTAATATTGTGAACAAGCCTTTGTTAAACTTAAAAACTTGCTTACTTGTGCTCCTGTCATTCAACCTCCTGATTGGTCATTACCTTTTGAAATAATGTCTAAGGCAGCGAAAATGTTGTTGCAGATCACTTGTCAAGATTGACAACAGATTCAAAAACTAACATCACACCAATCAATGACTACTTTCCTGATGAATCTTTACTTTCTGTCTCTACAATGCCTTAGTTTGCTAATATTGTCAATTTTCTTGTTTTAGGACAATTGCCAACTCATTGGAGTACCCAACATAAAAGAAAATTTTTGAATGAAGTGAAGAACTTTTATTGGGATGGCCCTTATTTATTCAAATATTGTCCTAATCAAATATTTTGAAGATGCATTCCTGACAATGAGGTAAGTAGTGCCATTAAATTTTGTCATTCTAAGGCACGTGAGGGCCATTTCTCATCAAGAAAGACAACTGCAAAAATCTTACAAAGTGGATTTTACTAGCCCACCATGTTCAAAGACTCACATGCATTCTGCAAGTCTTGTGAAAATTGTCAAAAGTTGGGATCTATTTCAAAACGTCACATGATGCCTCTAAATCCTATTCTTGTTATTGAGATCTTTGACTATTAGGGTATAGATTTCATGGGTCCATTTCCTTCATCATTTGGTTTCTTATACATATTAGTCACAGTAGATTATGTTTCAAAATGGATAGAGGCAATTCCAAGTCGAAATAATGATCACAAAACAATGATAAAGTTTTTGAAAGAAAATATTTTGAGTTGATTTGGAATCCCTCGAGCCATAATAAGTGATGGTGGAACACATTTCTACAATAAGCCATTTGAGTCTTTAATGAAGAAATATGGAATCACACATAAATTTGCCACCCCTTATCACCCTTAAACAAATAGACAAGTAAAGCTTGCTAATAGGGAGATCAAACATATTTTGGAGAAAACAATGAACCCTAATAGGAAAGATTGGTCTTTAAGACTTAATAATGCACTTTGGGCTTATCGAACTACTTATAAAACATCATTAGGTATGTCACCTTATAGACTAGTCTATGGAAAACCTTGTCACTTGCCTGTGGAACTTGAACATAAAGCTTATTGGGCTATTAAAGCTTTCAATTCAAATCTAGATGATGCTAGTCAACTGTGAAAATTACAAATAAATGAGTTTAAGGAAATAAGAAATGATGCATATGAAAATTCAAGAATTCATAAAGTAAGAATCAAAGAGTTTCATAAGAAGAATATTTTGAGAAAAACATTCAATGTTGGTCAAAAAGTTTTGCTTTATAATTCTCGACAACATTTATTTCCTGGAAAACTAAGATCAAGATGGAGAGGTCCCTTTATTATGAAACATGTGTATCCATATGGGGCTTGTGATATCGAGAATCCAAAGAATGACAATGTTTTCAAGGTAAATGGACATCGTTTGAAAGTTTGCTTTGACAATTTTTCAGTTGAAAATGACTCTATTGAATTGGGTGATCCTGTATATAAAGATTGATTTTTTTCTTTCATATTGTTTTTGTGTTTCTTTTTGAGTGATTTTTGCTAGCTTCTCTCACCCCAATCAAATGGCGGATACCGGAACTCCGTGATTTAAGTCGGTTCTTTCAGTTTCCCTTGATAACTGATATCTGTGTATATATTTGTACAATTCTTTGAATCTCTCTTCTAATTCTCATTTGATAATGGACACTAATCTTGAAAAATTGAAAAAGTATTTTCCCGCTCTGCCTCATAATGCGATTACAAAAATTTATCATCCTAGATGTGCAAGATTGAGTATCAAGTTATATGTATATATATTTAAAAAGAAAAAGAAAAAAAAGAAAAAAAACAATAATCCCAACCCAAGGAAGTTAACCTTAAACATTAGAACAAAAATTTTGTTTTCTTCCAAGAAAAGCCCCATAATTATGTGTTGATATATTGAGCACAAAAAAAAGGTTTATTAATATCTTGTTAAGAGGTATTAAGCAGATATATAAATTTAATGAGAGTTTGTTTATCTAGATAGATTAATAGAAGTTGAATGATAAATACCATGCTTTGTGGAATTTGCAAATTATTTTTTTTATTTTAACGCTTTGATTGGACTAGTAATAAGGTTTTATCATCATTTTGCACTTGAAGTATCAATAACTCCTTAACTAAAACATGTTTTATAATAACGTATCTAATAATATAAGATACCTTTAATTTGTGGTAAATGTTCATTTTAATGCAGGCCTATCATATAAATGAAATGATTGATTGATGAATTTAAGAACTGAAATTGAAAGGACAAAGAGATGGCCAAACTTAGAAAAGAGATATCGGTGTAGTCCAAACCGGAACACTGTTCGGTAATTCGATCATATTTGGAGCTATAGATCTCAAATTTAGGTCTTCTTTATGTGGATGGCTAGGTAAGATATAGGCCTATAACTTTCATATGGAGCCTAAATCTAAAAAGGCTATTTTTAAGTCCAAATTGGAGCAACAACAAAGAAGTCCGAATCTGTCTTCCAGCCCGAGCACTGTTCAAAGTTTGGCCCATATCTGGAGTTTTAGAGGTGCAAATGACCTGAATTTTTTACACAAGAAAGATGAAATAATTTCCTACAACGTTCATGTTTCAAGTGGTTCTAATTTTGACGTTATCAATGATGTTTTGGGCAGACAAGAGAAGATAAGGATTGTCATCAAGTCAAGAGTTGGTCACCCACTCATCAATTAGTCGTCAAATCAATAGTTCCCAATTTTGGCCTATAAAAAGAGGCATTTGCCATGCATTTAGGCATCTTGGTTGCCAGATCAAGATCATGCTTTTCCTTTCTCTCTTTGTATTTTTTGTAATGTTTATGCTTTGCTTTCATTAATATCAAGTTTATGCCTTTCATTTCCTTTCCTTTACTTAGTTAACTCTTATCTTATTTATGTTCTTCTTTTGTTTATTTATTTTTCTTTCTTTCATTATGTTTACCTAAGTTTGTTATGTCAAGGTGAAAATGTTACATTAATGGTTTCAAAATAAGTATAATGTAAACTCAATATGGACTTTAATGTTTGATACTAACATGTTTTGTATTTGTTATCTTATTCACTCTTTAATACTTTGCTTGTTAAATGACTAATCTTGATTTATGTTATATAACACTTGTACAACAAATGCTTGGCACTTTCATAGCCCATAATGTATAGTATAACCGACACCCAAGCTATGAAAGGAACTTGATTTGTTGTTAACATAAGTTATAATCATGAATGCTTGACAAGATTTCCAAGTATTAGCATTAATCGAATAAGATGACTAATGTAATCATGTTAACAATCTATAATCTAATGGTAACCTCCTTTGTGTGTGGTTTCCAATTGAATAATAAGAGTTTGTACTATATTTGTTTGACATACCATTAGTGGATCCTATAACCTTGACATTTATTTTTATCATTGTTTAATCCTTACGTTAATATTTCATCTCAAAGTTCTCATCATCATCATCTTCTTCTTCTTCTTCTTCTTCTTTACTACTACTACTACTACTACTACTACTACTATTACTAGTATTATTAGTATTATTATTGCTACTGTTATTATTGTTACTATTATTATTGTTTATAATTTGTATAATTAACCTCCTTGTGGTTCGACCCCGATCTTGCTGGGTTATTTATTATTTCGACACTTCTGCACTTAGGAGAAAACATTAATCTTTTCATCATGTCAAAAGGCCTGTGGGACCATTACAACCATTACAAATTATGCAACTCAGTTACTGTCTGATAGGGCCATGACATAATGGGAAACAGTTCAGCTGAGGCGTGTAACTGAGACAATAACTTGGAGTGATTTAAAGATAGAGTTTGAGAATCAGTTTTATTCCAGGTACCATCGCAAGGTGAAAGAACAAGAGTTCTTGGCATTAAAACAGGGTGATATGTCGGTATTAGAGTGCAAAAGGAGGTTCCATGATCTCTCATTGTTCACCCCACACTATGTGCCGACAGAGGAACATATGATTGAGAAGTTGAGAGATGGTTTGCGATAGGATTTGAGACAAGGATTGATCGCCTTATGGTTTAAATCTGTGAGAGAGTTGAATGAGGCTGCCCAAACTCTAGAGCTTGTGTTGGAGAAATCTAAGGGGGACATCAGGGTATAGGCAAAAAGAGAGATGGGGACTTTTTCAGCGGCAGACCACCACTCCCGAAGAAAGGAAAAAGTGGAGTGTTTGAGCAGTATAGGAAGAAGGGGAGTTTGATGTTATCGCCCCACCAACAGTCAAGTGGGAGAGTGATGGTTGGACAGTCGCACTCGAGGGAAAACTCTTCAACTAGGATCGGTGACTACAAGGGTATTGACTATCCTTTTTTTATAAAATATGGATTAAAACACCCTGCGGACTGCTCAATTTCCCCCGAGCGATGCTTTGTGTGTAGAGGAGAAGGTTATAGGTGGAGGAACTGCAAGTAATTGAGTCAAGGGTGTCATTACTGTGATGGAAGAGGTCATTTCAAGAGGGACTGCCTAAGAGGAACACTGGACAGGTACAAAGCTATAGGCAACCCAGTTAGGGCCACCAACAGTCAGTCACTGTGAATAGACCAGTGAGATCTTCTCAATTAGGAGCAAACTCTAGTCGAGGGAGACGAGGGCACAAAATGATCAGACCCTAGGAAGGGTCTTCCACCTGATGCAGGAGGAGGTCAGGGCTGCATCGGATGTGGTGGCAGGTACACTACTATTGAATGATTTTAATATGCATGTGTTGTTTGATCCAGGTGCCACCCACTCATTCATTGCTAAAAGAATTGTCACTAAACTAAGAAAACGAGTAGAAAAAGTAGAGAAAGGATTCTTAATTGGAACTCCAATTGGAAACATGGTTGAAACAAATATTGTGTATGTGGATATGGGGGTTAGTCTATTTGGGTATGAAATAGAACTAAACTTGATTCCCTTAGAGCTATATGATTTTGACATAATCCTAGGCATGAATTGGTTGAGTAAATACAAGGCTCTAATAGATTGTTATGCTAAAACTGTTACTTTCCAAACCCCTAAGGATGAGAGAATTATTTTTGAAGGAGAGAGAATTCCTAAACCGATTGCCATAATATCGGTGGTAACAGCCCAAAAACTTTTAAGAAAGGGATGTATAGGATACCTTGCATACATCTTAAACTGTGATGATGAAGGTCCACGACTGAAGGATATTCCTGTGGTGAAGGAATTCCCAGATGTGTTTCCCGAAGAACTAC
>NW_011501731.1:33274-34171 GCF_000495115.2 Populus euphratica
TAACCTCCTTGTGGTTCGACCCCGGTCTTGCCGGGTTATTTATTACTTCGACACTCCTGCACTTGGGAGAAGACATCAATCCTTTAGTCGTGTCAACTACCCCCAAAGCGAGAGGTAGAAGTGTCTATAGACACTTTTCCTAGAGTCCCACCTATAGCCCAACAACAGTATCGGATGGCTCCAGCAGAACTAAACAAGTTAAAGACTCAACTACAAGAATTGTTAGACAAAGGGTTCATACAACCTAATAATTCTCCTTAGGGAGCACCGGTTATGTTTGATCAATTAAAGGGAGCGAGGGCATTTTCAAAGATAGATCTAAGATCAATGTACTATCAGATGAAGATTAAAGAAGTGGATGTAGCAAAGATCGCATTTAGAACTCGTTACGGACACTATGAATTTTTGGTGCTACCGTTCGGGTTGACAAACGCCCCAGCCCTCTTCATGGACTTGATGAATTAGGTTTTCCAACCATACCTTGATAAGTTTGTGGTGGTGTTCATTGATGATATACTAGTGTACTCGAATTCTTTCAAGGTGCACGAAGAACACTTGAGACAAACCTTACAAACCTTGAGAGATCACCAGTTGTATGCAAAACTGAGTAAATGTGAATTTTGGCTGAAGAGAGTGATGTTCCTGGACACGTCATTTCAACCGAAGGTGTTTTTGTAGACCCCCAAAATGTTGAAGTAGTCTTGAAATGGGAAAGATCGATTTCGGTCACTGAAATACGTAGCTTCTTGGGACTTGCAGGATACTATCGGAGGTTTATTGAAGGTTTTTCCCTGATTGCAACCCCTTTTACCCAGCTAACTAGGAAGAATAAGAAATGGGTGTGGGCGGAAGAATGTGAGAAAAGCTTCCAAGAATTGAAGAAGAGGCTCACCTCTG
>NW_011500030.1:0-2462 GCF_000495115.2 Populus euphratica
AATATTAATTGACATGACTTGATAGACTAATAGTCATAAGTCTTGATCTAGAATAATTGGTTGTAGTATATCAATTCATCAATTGTTTTCAAAATGAATGATAACAATTATAAATAGGAAAGATGACTTGAACTATATAATAAATAAGTTTATGCTAAAACACTCACTTAATGTTTAATTCATTATAGTAGACCTATTATCATCAATATAGATAGACCACTAGCAAATTAGACACAACAAACCATTCAAAATATAAGACAAGTAGCAATGCAATTCATCTCAAGTAAGATGTTTTAGAGATAATATTTTTCTTCTAGCATAACCAATCATTTACCTTAGAACTCTAAAGACCCGTTAGGATTTTTATTGACCATAATACTATCAAACATGATTCAAATCTTTTTCCCATCTCAAAACAAATAAAAAACATTTTCCTTTAAAAAGAAAGGATGGGTTACTGTGATGTCAGGTGTGCCAGTACTAACATTTATTTCCTTTCTTGATTGAAACCTCTTTTAACTTCCTTTTTTTTTTTTATCACTGGATTCTTTATTTTATTTTCCATGAGAAAATCTAATTTGGTTTAGCCCCTAAAAAACTTTGCTCGTAAAAGCATTATTTTATACAGTCTCCTTACTAAAGGTTTCTTACAGCATCTTCTAAACTTTATAGCAATCATATTGCTAAGAAATATGGTTGATAGACTTAGAAGGTGCCTATTTGTTTTTAACATTAGCAGCTATTTTTCTGTTAAGCATATTCTATTTCGCCTCCTTTATATTGACATGTTTTTTTTCTTTTACATTCTAGTGGTAAAAACAAATCATTACAATAAAGGTTATTCTCCATCGATGTTTTTCATATAAACTAATTAGATGAAGTTAGCTTTATCATGCTCTAATTTTCATTTTCCATCTTATCTCTATAATGAAATCAACCTACACAACTAAGCTATAATATTACTTAGTTAGCAAAAGATGCCAATATAATCAAATTCAAAATCCACAAGTCCCACTTCTTTTCATTCTTTATGCATTTAAAAATAAGATGAAAGCAAATAATCATAATAAATCAATACCAAGAGGTTTTATATGTAAAAAACCCCCGATATAGGGAAAAATTACAGGACCATAGTAGACCTAAAAACTTCCACCATTAATAATAATAATGGGTATATAAGTATTATTCCTTAGTTAAAACTAAATGATACAATATAAATCATCAAGAACAATATATTATTGGAATACATCAACATTACAGAGAAAGAGTTGAGAAAAATCTTACAAAAATAATTATCATGCTGCAAGGAAGAACAAACCAACTTAGACATATCAAATCTTCAAACCAACCTTACCTAATGAAGATCTATATGTATGAAACCTGCTGTTGGGAATTTAGCTCGATCTAACGATGAATAAATGTGTGTCAAAGTTTGAACAGAGATTGTTCAAGCTACCATCTTCTATCAGTTTCTTTTTGTATATGTTAGCATCATATTAAAAATAAGCTAAAATTAGGTTTTTATACCTAGTCACCTATATGACCTAAAAGGCTTTAAGATTTCATCCTTTTTTTAGTTTGTACGGTTTATGGCCTAAAAAAAGAGAAACCAAACCCAATAAACATATGGGTTGAAATGAGAAAATAATATTAAAAGTTTTAAAAATATGGTAATATTAATGCTTTATTTATATTTGAAGTGATATGGTGATATAATGCATTCAAACTAAAAATTTCTTTCTATAATTGAGGACTTTAAAATCATGAGTTCAAAAATGATGCAAGAATCGCACGCTATTAGAGGACTTGTGACTTTAAATGCCAAGTTGAGGTGATTTTAAAAGCCATGATAGATTGCGACTCAATCTATTGGCTTGAAGAAAATGATGTAGATGTAAAAGACAAAGTACATCCTTGCTTAAGTCGTTAAACAAATGCATTTAATAAAGGATATATTTTTTAAATCAATCAAGGTTGCTCTAACTATCCTCTAAGGGATGGTTATGCCTTGTGAATTCAATTCTTATTTTCTAGCATTTGTTAATGCAATTCATCTGTATATTGATATTCAAAAGAGATATAAAATTATTTTTAGAGTGTTATGAGTCATATTATGTCAGTCAAGAAGCAAGTTTATCTTAATATAAACCAACAATCTTATCAATAAACTTGTTTTCATCAATATTAAGGTTTATAGCTTTTGTGGTTGTGGCAATGACCATCATAAAATATTTGTAATATCTCACATCGATGGATGAAGACTTGAGGAAGAGCCTTATATGAGCATGCTCACCTTGACTGGTAAAAAGCATTTTGGGGCCATGCATGGCTACCAAGAATAAATCTGTAAGATCCATGAGTCAAAGCGGATAATATATTACTAATGGAGTAGGGTGTTACATTTACTTAACGGTAAATAAATAAATAAATAAATATATATATATATATATATATATATATAT
>NW_011500030.1:3619-19600 GCF_000495115.2 Populus euphratica
AGGGTGTTACATTTACTTAACAGTAAATAAATAAATAAATAAATATATATATATATATATATATATATATATATATATAAGTGGACAATAACCTAACCTAATGATCTCAAGTCTAATAATTGATAACTTACACAACTATCATGTATGTTTTTTCATAGACAGATATGATCTCTCCATATAGAATTCTCATGTGGGTCAGTTTAGTATACGTATCATCTGACAATCACCTACGTATTAGTTTTAAATATCCCTTACATCTTAACTTATAAGAACAACTGCTTTCTTTTATATAAATAATAATAATAAGATGTATCAATATCAACAACTCTAATTAATATTTAGTTTTAATAGAGTATTGACCATGAACATTTAAGAACAATGTTTTGATGCAATATGAATCCTACAATTATAACTTTATAATTTTCTTTGAAAAATATTTTTATTCTAACAACTTTATCTTTACTCTATATTTGTTAATCAAATATTTAATTAATATTAAATATAAATAAGCTTTTATTAAAAATTAAATATGTTTACATGAATAAAGACAATATCATGTTTAACTAATTGGTTGGTTATAAATCATATACATTAACAATAACAATATAAATTCATAAGACCTTTGCTTAAATGTGTCCATTTATTTGTTTGGCTTTTCACATTTCTCAAGAATATACCATCTTTTCCCTATGTTTTTAGCTTATTATGTTAATTTACATAAAAAGAAAGTGTTAGTTGAGAAAATATAAAAGTTACTCTTTCTCTTACACCTTGGATAATAACTTATGAAATGTTGTCCTTTTTAATATGTTTTCATTAGACAAGTGAGAGACTATATAAGTACTAGTTAATTGATCAAATTTCTTAATATACTTGGTATGATAATGACAAATCTTTTTCAAAATCCCTTACACATTAAAAAGTTATTTTTGAAGAGATTGTTGTGCTGTTTGAATTATATTAGTATACCAATATAACTTTTTTACTAAAAAACTATTAATAAATTTTCTAAAATAAGAATAAGGTCCATCTCAACAAATTTAAAGGCAAACATGGTTAAACAAGTGATAAAATTCCAAAAAAAAAATAAAAATAAAGATGAGCCTCTTGAAATGTTTTAGTGCTAAAATGAAGTTGAGAATCAATTTAACAAAAAAAATAATGCAATAAAAAAATAGAAATGAAGAATATAAGGTTCTTGTATTGAATTTTATTCTTAAAATGTTATTATACATTAATCTAATATTTCTTATTCACCTCGATAAAATAAAATTATTGAAAGTAAGAACCAAACTCTAAAACAAATAACGAATTTTTTGTTGATAAGTTCAAAAACATCCTGAAACTTGTGAGGAGAGACAATTTTAACTTCCGGTTATATATTTAACAAAGTACCTTACAAGAAGTTAGAAAATATATCATATGAGTTTTGAAAAGAAAAGAGATCTTTATACAAATACCTAAAAAAATAATGGTATATTGTCAAAGTCACATTACTTGATCCTAAAAATATTAAGATAAGATTTAAAATAGTGGATTGTGTATTTATTAGACATACATACAATATTAGTGCATATCAATTTTTTGTACACAAATCAATTATTAATTATTTTCATCCAAATATAATAATAGATGTAAAAAAAATGTTTCTAAATTGTAACTTTAACAAAGAGGCCTACATGGATTAACTTGAGAGGTAAGAAAGAAAATAAAGTTTTAAACTTGTCAAATTATTATATAGTTTGAAACAAATTTCTAAATAATTGTATAAAAAGTTTGACAAGATTATGTTGTTAAATAAATTTAAAATTAATAAAATTGATAAATGTATTTATGTATGAAACTGGATAAATGTTATGTTATTGTAGGTTTTTATATGGATGACTGGTTAATATTGAACAACTAATACTTAATTAATAATATCAAGAAAATATTAATTAATATTTCTTATATGAAAGATTTGGATATTGCAGATGTCATTCTAAAAATTATAATTTCTTAGATATTTGATGGTCTAATATTATTTTCATCTTATTACGGTAAGAAAAATTTTAATTAAATTTTTAAATGTGATAATAGCGTTGTCAAAACACCAATGAATATAAATATATATTTGTTAAAAAAAATAGAAATGAAAGGGTACTCAATAGAAATATTCTTGAATTATTGTAAGCTTGATTTATGTAATGAATGGAACAAAACCAGGTATCACACACTCAAATAACAAGCTAAATAGTTAACAAAACCAGACAGGTTTGCATCATTAAGAAGAGATATTCTATGTTAGCCAAACACAAAAACAAAGCCAGTGATTTGGACCCATACAATAGTTAGTTAACAATTAAAAAGACATAAAATTACATCTATAATGATAAATTTAGATAAATATATTAAAAATATAGTATCATTAAATACTTGATTTTAAATAGAATTACTTTCACAAGATTAAAGATTAAAGAAAAATATTATAAATCCATTTGCCAAAAGTTTAACAAGAAAGCCCATGTTTGCATTTAATCTCGTTTTGGGTAAAATGTTAACCCCACGTATTTTTTTCTCCTTTCTCAAATATATTATCAAACACAAGTTGAAGAGGCTAATTCTTAACCTCTTTTAATTCAAAACCAAATATAAAACAAGTCTCAGATTTGATTTTCTAATGATTTCAATGTTGCTAAATGGTCGTTACTGTCCTGCAAACTCAAGAGATTAGAGTCCGATCTCCGTTGACCATCTTTATTTTGAATCAGGTTTTTGTCAGGCTTCTCATCCAAATTTAAAGATGCAAGCACACCAGTGAGGATATACATTAAGATCAAAAGTTTCAAAATGAAACTGGAGCTTTCGGCTCTATGATTTTCGATGTGAAACCCATGTGAGCCTCACTTGCGCACCAAAACACCAAACGGGTCATGAAATTTATTCTCACCGAAAATGGAACAACTGTCTCAAATTTGCTCACAATCAGAAACTAAGTGGGGGTATGTTTTTGACAAATCCAAAATGAAAACTGCTGGTCCATTCTGAGAATGGTTGCAAATTTTCAATTGCCTATAATAAATGAAAGAATATTAAATCCATGAAGCAAGTATGGATTCGACAACATGGTGGCTCTCACTGGATATTATGACAGCAGTTCCCACAAGGCACACTTGTATTGACAGGGGAGACACGGAGATAATGATTCATCTATATTTGCTGCACATTTGAAATTGTGGCTTCATCTAGACTATTTGCTATTCTAACCTATACCCTGTTTTCCAAGATCAATAATTACCTAAAATGCACGGCGGATGGCAAGGTCGGCGAGCAAGGCGCACCTTTGCAGAAATGAAAACGCAGGTGTATTAGACAACTTCATGACATTGACTTTTGATCTGGAACAGCTACCCAATTATGGTAAGGTATGGTTGGCGAGACCCATAGATTCAGCAACTTCTCTAGCAGAAAAACTGTCTGCTTGTTCCTGGATATTGGGAAATAAGATTTTACTGAGTAGAAACCGATGCTTAGTATGTCCAAAGCACACCTAGTTTACAGCTAGAAACAAGTATCTTGCATTGAATGTCTCCATAACATAAACAACTGATCACACAACCAAGTATCCATACCTGAAGGCGATGCAGTAAATACATCAAGAAAAGATGGACAAATACCTGCAAATGATTTTAATGGCCATAAAAAAACTTAGATGCTTCTACATAACATGTATCTTTAATTAAACATTTTAAGCATAAAATACTCCTTACCAAATAGAAAAGCAAAATAAGTCTAGCAGTTGGATACCGCCATAAAAATCTAGTGACTCTGGCAGCCCCTGAATCCAATATTTTTGCTGCCTTCTGCAACTGCATGATGCAGGTTGAAGCTTGAAGCATATGCAATCAAACAAAGAGAGGTACTGAAAGTATGTTACTGCAGGTGAAATTTACCTGCATACTTGCCCCAACCATTTGACGGTGATACAAGGGAAGTGGCCTGCAATTATTACTTTGTAAGAAAAAAGAACTTTGTAAAGCATCAGAGAATTAAACAATAGCACATATATCTAGATTAAAGAGTAGGAGGGACAAATGAGTGCTGATATTTTGTCTTCCATGCTCAATTGATCAATTGTTTATGGGCATTCCAATCAGAACTACAACACATGAACTTCATAAAGCATCAGAGGGAGCACTAATACAGGAATCAAGAAAATGAAAGCTGAGGCAGGATTAGAAAAACAGGGGTTTATGAAAAGAACAGAAAAAAAACACATTCCAGCATTCAATGAATAACTAGTTCCATCATAGATGCTTTAATTCTTTCAAAATGACTCATAAAATAATTCAAAATCAATTATTTCAAAATGACTCATAAAATAATTCAAAATCTCTGAACTCAATTTATTTATATTTGTTTTATCATATCTTCCATCCTGATCCATTAAAACAGGTCAGAAGCTGATTCCTAGAAAACAATAAATACGAGGCATCGTTCTCTCATATTATGCTGCTATGAGACATACAATATGTCCAGACTAATCTTGAAATCTAATTTTTAGTGAGTGAAGAATCATTCTTCATAAGAATTTTCCCTTAAAGTTGTATTTGGTCCTGCATGCATAAGAGCAAAAGCAAAGGATTGGTTTTTATTGATTGTGAAATAAGCAGTGGGACTGAGATAAAATGCCTTTTCTTTTCTTTATTTAGAGAAAAAAAACTGCTATCAAAACACCTATGTTCTTAAAAACTGGGCCAAAAGCTACTTTGCCTTTAAACAGAGTAGGGCCAAACAGACCCTTCAATGCAAGATCATCAACCAAGGAGTTCACTTTTGTTTTCTAGTTAATTATATGGCGAGATAGTTCTGAAACTGATAGAAGGGTGAGATCAGCCGGACCTGAACAAGAGTGTATTTGAAAGTTCGTATAGGCTACTTTCTACATCCATTCATTTTATCTGATAAAACCCTTTGGCTTACTCATATTTGACCTACTATACTGCACTCCGCAACATAAAGCACTGGCATCATTGAGTAAACTTTTGACTAGCATCCAACAAATGACCAAATAATGTAACATGCACATATTTTTTTCCCCTTTTCCCCCGAGGGCATAGTTTCCATATTAACTCAATCAATAATGTTGGCATAGTTTCCATATTAAATCAATCAATAATGTGCATCAACTATTTTTGTCCATTTAGACTTTTAACCATCTTCCTCAATATTTAACTGAGCTGCTGTAATTCCATTGCCACAGCATAAAAAAGATTCAGTGCAGTATTTAGATGATCATTTGTCAAACATAACTGAGCTCCTATATTCATAAAATGGAGCTTGGTCTACCAAAGAAAAGCTCAGTTAAATTCTTAGTTCATAAAAACTGGGTAATGAGACTTTTCTAAATGTGCCCAATAAAATGCCAAAAGGACTAGGAGAAGCATGCAAAAATGTCTATTCAATAAAAAACCAAATTGCATACTCTAGTTCCTTCATTTCATTGTCTTCTTCCCAAGATGACGACGTGCGGCGAGAAACTCTATTTCTTTCTGCCTCAACCTGTTCAATGTGCAAAACAAAGATGGAGCTGTCAGCTACATGAAAAGTGAGTTAAGATTGAATAATTGCAATTAATCAGACAGCAGTAAGTACATAATGACACACCTGTGCTTCTTGAAGACGTTTTACTTCCTTCTCCAACTGAAACTCTGCAGCTGCTTTTTCACTAGCCATGGCTTCTAACTGAGTTTGCTTGTAGTACTGAATCATAAACAGATACAGACATAAAAAGCCGTGACATAAATCTAAAATAGTAGTAAAATTGAGTAAAAGGATAGATTATGTGGCATCTGCATTACCAATAGGTCAGTTAGCTCACGGTAGCGCTTCTCTAGCTCCACATGTTCCTGTGAAATGCGCTATATAAGGTGATGCTCGAGTAAAAGCCACATTGAAAAGTTATCATACCATGCATTTCTTTAACAAAATGCACACACAAAATCAACTTGGTTTTCCATGACTGATGATGCGAACCAATTCAGGGCATGGGATAATTTTGTGTCATAATAAACTAATCATTTGTCACACGTGGGTAAAGTGAAGAACTTGACATCATATCAGCAGTAAAATCTTCTTCAGACAAAGAAACATTTCCACTTCATAAAACTGCTTCAGATCATTAGCATAGGATACCTGACGTGAATAGTGCTCAGCATCCCTCTTCATGGCGGCCATTTCAACTCTCATTTTCTGCGCTTCAGTCTGCAGTCAAACAAATGGTTAAATCATAGCAAACACTGCTTAAATTACGATGCAAGTTTTCAACATAGTATTTTGTACAATAATAAGACAAACTTCTTCATCAAAATCTCTTGAGATCAGTATATGATCTTGATGGCAATTTTGCATTAAATTGGAGACTACAATAGCAACATTCACAGCAAAAATCAAACAAATCTTGCCTCTGTATAAGAAAGCTTGCTCTCAGCATCTCTCTGACCTTGGCGTGCACGTTCCACTTCTTCCTGCCACGCCTGCATCTTAACAGTTGAAAATTCAGTCATCAAATAGACCTGGAACGCTACCGATCACTGCTGTGCTATAATTTGTTCTCTTCAAGTAAGCAGAAGGATATGAAATGCTTTATTTTTTGAACAGACAACTCCTACCGGTACAGTCTCTAACCATAGAAGTTTATAGTGCATAAAAATTATGCAAGTCAAGGATCAGTGCTATCAGTAGATTCTGGTTAAATGGAACTAACAATAACTAATCATATAAAATCTCAACAACCTTTCACTATTCCAGAGTAAATAAAAGAATTATCTGTAGGAATAAAAGTAAGAACCTTCATAAATAATGATGTAATTGCCAGATATAAAGAAAAAAGAAACCATGATGTTATTAAGCTAGCATTTCATGCAAAGTAGTACTGCAAACAGCATAAAAATGCAAATGAAAAAAAGAGGATAGAACTTGACATGAGAGGGATGTTCATAACTGAAAAAGAAAATTCTATAAAACCTCTTGATAGGTAAATAGTTTTAACCCTATAATAAGAATAACAAAAACTACACCTTTCTTACATAGCATAGCACAGTAGGGTGAATGATAAAATGATAGTTAAATAGTTCAACAGATTATTATTTTAGGTATTTCATTTTTTTTTACTAAAATATTTTAGCTATCCAAAACAAAATTTCAAAACAAAATATTTTAGCATAGCACAGTAGCGTACGATTTTACGCCCAACATGCAATGCATAAAGTATACCTCTTACAAGTATGCCCAACATGCAATGCATAAAGTATACCTCAAACAAATGAGTTAAAAAAATGAGATGTACAGCCTTGTGATGGTACCTGAATCATTTGATTTGCCTCTTCTGGGGACTTCTTTTGTCCCCGGCAAGCACGAGCTTCCATATCTTGCAGCTCTTGATTAAGAGATGCACATTCAATCTGAAGTGCTAAGTATTAGTGACTTTGAACTGCATTTTGAGCATAAACAAAAAAAAATAATCAAATTCACCAAAAAAGAGAGTTAACATTGTTTTGAGCACCTCAAGTAATGCCACCTTCTGCTCAAGTTCAGCTGCCTTCGTTGTCCTCTCATCTGCAATTCTCTAAAAGGGAAGAAATAATGACATTCAATCAAAATAATTGATATTAACGTGAAAAATAGATGCCCACCAGTTTCATCATAAAAACATTTAAAACACTATGATCTTGAATTCCTTGGCTAGGCAATACTCATACTTATGGTGTTTGTTGTTTTATTTTTTGACCGAGTAAAAGAAACCATTGTATTATCATTACAGACATCTCGAACCAACAATGGAAAAAGAAGGGCTCAAATTCATGAACATTGTACTATATTCAACTGCAATATACCACCAGCATGTCTTGAATGCAATGAGTTCTATGTTATATAATATTTTGAGGAAGAAGAACAGATTACTTTTTTAGTAAATAACTTGAAGGGCATACCCTTACATTACCTGCATCTTAGCAAGGGCAGTGGATGTCTCAATTGCTCTATGTTCTAATTCCACTTCCCTTTCCATAGCTGCCTGTTTTACCAAACAGAGGTTATCAAAGTGCGAGCAACAGCGGGGAGACATGACTGTTTAAATGGTTGAATTAGTCACAGTACAAACCATTTTTGTAGCATTATGCGCTGTACGTTCTTCTTCCGCCCTCCGTTCAGCCGAAGCCAGCTCCTCTCGAAGAGCCTAATAAAGCAGTATACCAGTGATCTAGAATCTCACGATAAAATAACACTGCAAGGATATAATAAGAACAAGAAATAACAAATGACAGAAACAAAGATAGCTAACCAGTTTACCTGCATCATCCTTGTCTCTGTCAGTTCCCTGTTTCTCATAATAGACTCCATGTTAGCCTGTAACATTATTATTGTAACTCATGTAAGTGTATGAAACAATAGTTCATGCACAATGCTATGATATTAGTAGCAAGTTGCACCATGTAGTGAAAAGGCATCATGTTGTCTTGGTAATAGGTCTTCTTTGGTCATTAGGAAATAGAAATCTAAAAAGAAAATGATGGGTAGTTGTTGTTGTTGTTGTTGCATTTTCATTACCATTGAAGGGGGATGGTGAAGTACAGAGGATGGGGATGCAAATGAGAGAGGTGTTCTCAGGTTGGATTGGATCATGTCCCAGTACATTGAAATAAGTGACCCTTACCAGTCCCAAAACAAGTAGGGTGGGGCTGGGTCAAGTTTGTTTCATGTTGAAAGGAATGGACAAATTACCTTCTGCATACTGGGTTGGTTAGGAGGTTGAACAGTTTGAAAAAAAGTGAAGCCAAAAATTCACAAAATGAGAAGAATTGTTAAATAGTGTTGCTCTTGTTAAACAAAGGTTCAATTATCAGCGAATGTTATAATTCAAAACTCACTAACTGCCTAATGTCACCTCCTCCTAAACACATGAGCAGACTGTCTCAAGTAAGCAGTTAGGCACATAGGCCAAGTTGATGAACAACCGCGGGAAGTACTGATCTTATCATTATTACAGCTACTACATAATATACAGAACCAAGTGATAAAGGAAACAACTTCAAGAGAGATTATCTTTGAAAGCTTCAATTTATTTGATCAATCAATAATCATACATATCCTGAATGTCAAGCAAATGAGCTTCATATAGCCACAAAAGATCCAACCAAGAATAAAAGAATATTAAAAATCACTAAAGTTAACCGATCTTCATATAGTATATAGATAATTAACTCAATTTCCTTTGAGTTCTCCTTAATATTGCAAGTCATTCAATTCATCCAGAAACTTCATTCTCTTTACTACGATTAAATCCTAGAACTTCCATTTTTTCAAATCACAACTCAATTCAGTGCACTTCCAGGGAAGACTACAAATGTCCTGCATCAACCTAGCAAAGTAATTAAAGTTCCAAAACCAGAACAAGCCAACAAGTGACTTGGTACCTACCAACAAAATCACAACATCATATAACTTTCGCACATAACTAGATACATAAAGAAATGTTTTGTTCATTTTTTTCCCATTTAGACTATAACTTAACATTACACTGCAAAAAGCTTTGATAGGATATTATTAATCAAGCCCCCAATGATAACAAATTTTAGAAAAACAAGTTGAAACGCACAATGAGAGACGGATATGATTCACATTCCTATAATCTCAATTAGTGTACTTTCCCAATCCATGCACAATCCCATGGTTCCTTCAGGCTCCAAATCACTTATATTTTGTTCTGAATCTATGATTGAATAAAAGTCATCATATGCTCAGTGCACCGGATAGCTCCAATACTTGCGAAGGCACTATAGAAAGATATGAAAAATTCACCCTTTGACAGGTATATTTTAAAAGAGTGCATGCCATTCAAATAAAGAAGACAAACAAAAGAATAAAGAAGACATATGAGACTTGAAAAATCTATATGACCAAAGGACTCAGAATCCAAATTTTAGGAAGAAGAGCGTTGATAGTTTTGGTAGAGAAAGTCACTTAAACAGATAGAACATTTCTACGCAAGTGCACTTTATCTGAAATGTAAAGTGTAATTAACCTGCATTGAAGCCAGATTTCCTTCAGATAAAGCAAGCTGTTTCTTGCTTGTCTCCATAGAACTGACAAGTGCCTCGATTTCAGAGTTCTTCACTGCCAAAGCTTCAGCCATATTTGACTCTATCCTAGCTACTTCGTTTTTAGATATTGACAAGTCCTTCTGTAGCTGCTTTATGTGACCCTCGTATGATTTGGTCAGCTCTCTCTGTCAAGGCAAGCATCTTCAATGTAAACAATCCTCTTTTGATAGAATAACATATACATTTAAGTGTACCTATGAAACTTCAGTAAATAAAATTGGAATGTCATTTCACCTCAGCAGTGAGAAGTTCTTCCAGCTGTGCATTTTCAGATTTATATTCTTGAAGGCGGCTTTGAAGTCCAGCACAAGCCTGAAATTTTATAAAGAAAGGTTACACAGCATCCATATAGGAAATGATTGATAGGAAACTATACAGGAGGAAGAATGGTAGTTTTCCTGCTTGTACACATGATACAGTAACCAGCTCCTGCTATTCGTCTGAATAAGGTTCCATAAACAATCTTATTGCAGGAAAGTGCATGATCTACTAGAATACCTTACAATTTTTTTAGGGGTAGAGACTGTTCCATGCAAAAATGCTGCACCCAATGCTAGATAATGGATTTGACCACTGAATCCTATCCGAAGTCTACTTTGGCAATGATAAAGAGATGAAATCATAGCTGAAGCTTACCCGAGCTAACCTCGCTTCTTTTGACTGACCAGAGGAAACTGCAATCTTCAGCAGTCCTTGAGCCTGTAGACCAACTAAAGGGACTAATCAGTAAAACTTTAGATGACAGGCACATGAGAAAAACCAAAACTCCAGGATACTTCAATTACATCAATTTCTTCCCTATGGTAAACAATTTACCTCATCGAGTTGGTCCTGCACTGTCATAGGAGAAGTGTCAGCTTTGCTCTCCAATTGCTTCTTTTGACTGACAAGAGGTTCGACTTCAAGGTCAGCACCTTTCAATGAGCTTTCCTTGCGCACAGGAGAGCTGGTAAGTGTTGATTGCGATTTCTCTTGATCAGTCTTTACAGGAACATCAGCCTCGCCTAACTTGATATTTTTAACATCATCAATAGGATGGTCTTCTTTGACAACCTGTGTCTCTTTCACAGGTAATGGTGGGGGATGCTCTACAGGAACATCTGAATCCTTTTCATTGAGAAGCTCAACATTAGAAGTTGATGTTGCAGAGTCCACACCAGCAACAGTAACATCCCTTCCGGCATCCTGTGGGTTCTCAGTGCTTGTTTGGGCTATGGTCTTGCTAGAAAGGGTCTCTTCATTTTCCACAGAAAGTGTAGCCCTATCATTATCAGATGCACTGTCTAGTTGTGGCATTTGTATACAAGTTAGCTCCTGTGAAACATTACTTGCTTGGGGAGATTCTTTGTTTGAGAGCTTCTTTCCACCCTGAAAACAGCTGACATGTATGTTAAATCATCTGACAACATTGTCTGACATGAAAATATTCCATTCAAAATAACCATCCAAGTACTATCTTGAGTCTAGAGGTACACTGGCAAATACCTCGATCCTTGACTTCATCTTCTTCGGTTCAGATCCTTGCCCATTAGAAGCTTAAAATTTCAACAACAGAAAAAGTAGACATCATAAAAAAGTTAGAATAACATACCTAGGTTTATTACAACACCAATATCTTTTCCAAAGACTAATGCCTAGCATGTCAGTAGTTTAAGTCGGATTTCTAACTGTAGGTTTGCCCTCTGCCTTAGAATCCAAGCTGGGGAGAATAATTTCATAAAGCTTTACTAGAATTGATTTTAAAACTAATTCTCATATTTAGCTTCCATTTTTGCTCATTGTGAAGAAACATTCCACACAAATGTCAAGTTGTCCTGGCAAGATATATATAATTTTGGATAAAGGAAGAAATTTTATTGAGAAAGAACAATAAGGAGCACAAGAAATGCATGATGATGCATTCTGCAAATTAAGCCAAAACTAACCATAACAATTGTACATGGAATATCAGCTTAGGAAAGCCCTTGGGATGATCAAGATACCAAACACAACAAGGAAGCCAGGAAAAATCACTCTATGCAAAAAGTAATTGAATAGATAATAATTATGTTAAAATTTTAAGCTTTCAGATTCCCTCCCTAATCCTTAAATACCGGGTCACTAATAATATCTGCAAGAGTTTGTGAGAAAACTCATGATGGCATTATCTCCGTCAAAAGAAACAAATGATCTCGTGTATCTAAGGAAAACACATCATAAATGCACTAGGAGTTTGTTTTATTTATTGCAAGAAAGAAACTTCTTTTTTATCAATAGAACTAAAACAAAAGCATCTATCTTCCAACTACATTGCCTCAAAGTCCAGTTAACCACATCAGAACTAAGAACGTAAGAGATGCACGGAGAATACAAGATCTATACCTGGTGGTTGAAGATCAGAAGACTCATCCGACAATTCAGTCGCAACCAGTTTTGCTTTTCGATCCATATTTTCGAACAAATCTAACCACAACAGTAACCAACTTAAAACATCTCTCAAATCAAAGTATAACACAAATGCAACAAGCAACGGAGGTATTTTAGTACAAGCGCTAGAAACCAATTTATTTATTTATTTTCAAAACAAATCCCAAAACGCCCAACATCCTAAATTACTTGGAATTTCTATCACAAGAGGTCTTTATTTGATTGAAATTAACCTTAATTTAAATTGGTAGCTAAAATCATGAGATTTCTAGGGTTTATTGCTCTATATAATCTCAACAGGAAAAAAAGAAAAAGAAAAAAGAGGATACACTCTTTTATTTGTTTCAATAATTAACAAACGAACCACATTATTGAATTACCAAAAAGAATGAGAGAGATCCATACCTTCTGCGACTTTGAGCCACGACGCCATTTTTCAGAATCTCCGATCAGTTAAATCAAAGCCCTAAGTTCTCTGATTCTAAGCACAAATGAGCGTTTTGTTGTTTGAAACGGAAAGATTAGGTTGATCGCTGAAAGATCGAGAACCAGGAGAAAATGTGTTTGTCAAGTTAGTTAGTTAGTTAAAGCCTGTCTCATCGTCTGTATAGTATGTCTCCTCGCCTGTAGGTTGCACCGTTGAAGTAGAATGTAAGAAAATGAGGTACGTTTTGGTGTGGTTGGGTCTCTGGGAATATAAAAGTTTCCCAGATCAGATGAGTGGCTGGACTATTTTAGTATTTTTGCACTGGGTGCTCTGAGTCAATCGGTAAAGTAGGCTTGGGCCCAGTTGACTTGCATGATTGTTTGGATTGGAGACCCAAGTCCAGCATGGCCCATGTAAGATGATCCAAAGGAAATTAAGTGAACAATAACTATACATTATTATTATGAGACAAAACATTGTGGCCCAAATATTACGTACAAATGTATCATTCACCCTTCTATATTTTATTGTGAATTTATTATTCAGAATTTTTTTTAGTCATCAAATTTTGTTTTTGCACTATTACATCTTTTTCATGTCAAATTAAAGAATAATTAAATTAAATTTATTAACTAAAGTAAAAATTTAAAATATCTTGTGCAAATATGCTACTCATCCTTTTATATTTTAGCATAGATTTATTATTTAGAATTTTTTTTATTTTAGTTCTCAAACGTTGTTTTTGCACTATTAAATCTTTTCCATGCTATCAAATTAAATTTATTAATTATAGGTAAAATTGAAAAAGAGGGAATCAAAATAAAAAGATGTCACAAATAAATACTTGGTTTCAAAGTTATCATATAAAAAGGCAATACTTGGATTTTACAAATTATACATATTTAGTCTCTTAATAGTTTTGCAATTTGATTTTGATATAAAAAATTATTTTTATTATTTTTTAGTTTCTAATTAAAAAATGATAAATGGATTTAAAGTTCGATTTAGGTGATAAAAAGAAAAAATTAGTATTAATATCAATTTTAGCCACCAAACTAGTCAATTTTGTTGTCAAAAGCTTTCATTTGGTGGCGGGTTTTAATTGGATTTTTTTTTTCAACTTTAAATTGTCTAAAACGTATATCCAAACTTGAGAACATTTTTTATTTTGATGAGATATTTTTTTATTTTAATTTTATTTAATTAATTTGATGTGTTTGTCTATTTTTAATATCATTTGATTAAATAAAAAAAATTATGTTAATAAACAAAGTAATTAAACACAATCAGATAAATAATTTATATTGTGATATTAAATATTTTAACCTATATTTACCTCTTGAATTTTGTAGATATATATTGAGTTATCATTAATAATTTTTTTAATAACACAGATGGTTCTCAGTTTATTTGAATAGATGCATATATAAGTTTTTTGATTTATACTTTATATTTTTATTAAAAAATGTCAAAAAGTCATGTATGTTTATTTATTATTTATTTATTTTGTTGAAAAGAAAAACATCTAACTTATAATAAAGCTGCAAGTCAAATAATTAGTTGTATTCATTCTACATTTCATTTTCCATACAGTTTTTTCCTTCTTTTTAAAGTAGTGATTGGGAGGTTCTACAATCCTTGTGATATATAATGGGTTCTGCCAAAACATTACTTTAATTATAAAAAAAAATATTTAGTTGGATTTGGATTTTGCTTTCATATAAAAGTTACATAACTGATAGAGTAAGACTACTGCTCCTTATTCATCCAGCTACCACAAATGATTCTGTTATCAGATTGGTTGCTTTTGCAATGTTGTATGGTCAGGAAAAAAAAATAGAGGATGATCATATTTTTTTTTAAAATGATAATTGGGATAAAAATTAATTACTTTAATATTACGAGAAAAAATATTGATTGATTTAATAATATAATAAAAAATAAGATAATAACAACAAATAAAAAAAATATTTTACCAGATAAAGTTAGGCTAACACATGAAACTTGTGACCTGAATATAAAACATGCTCAAATTACATATATATTATATGTTCTAGACTGTGAGGTTTGGATAATTTAATTGAAAAACATATTGATAATAAATAAAATTAAAATTAAAAAAATTGAGAAACAAATATAGATTAAGATGTTTAATATCACAACATAAATTATTCACATAATTGTGTTTAATAAGTTTGTTTAATTAAATTAATTTGTAACAGAAATAAACATACATATAAAATTTATTAAATAAAAGAAAAAAAGAAATATTATATAAGGTTGCACATATTATAAATATTATAAAAAATAAAATATTTTTAATTTTTAAAAATAAATTTAATTTATATAAAATGTAAGAAAAATTATTGATGAAGATCAACATCTTTAAAAATTAAATAAAATATAATTAAAAAATTATTATCATTTTAAAAAATATTAAATAAGCAAAAACAATCATAGAGAAAAAAATTAATTAAAACACAAACTAAAAAAATATGTAAAAATAGATATTAATTAAAAAATCAAAATAAAAAAAAATTAAACCATGCGCTATTGGCCCTAATAAGTCAAGTCAGCGCCTAACTTATCAAGAAGCAACTAGCACATAGGCCTACAAGGTCAAGCCTAAGCATTGGAGCCTTTTTTTTTTTTAAGTTAATGGGGTAAATAACATATTATCTAGTACATAATATATTATCTACTCCAATTTTTTTTGAAAAAAAAATAGATGATTTGTCATCTAAAATCCAAGATTTTGGCCATTTTAGTAGATAAGAAAACATGGTTCTAGTTTTTTTACCTAAAAAACTAATTTCAATTTATTTTGACCTAAAACACATATAAAACAACCTAGGAACCTTGTTAAAACAATCCATAGCTTAAAAATACAAAAAAAAAAACACCTCAAAACCTGAAACTAAAAATATTCTTGAGCTCATTGACTCAACCAAAAGATTAATGTCTTTTCCCAAGTGTAGGAGTGTCGAAGTAATAAATAACACAGCAAGA
>NW_011500030.1:23698-125624 GCF_000495115.2 Populus euphratica
TTTGGATTGCACCGACATCTCTTTTCTAATTTTGATCATCTCTTTGCCCTTGCAATTGAAGTTCTTAAAGTCGTCAATCAATCATTTCATTTTATGTGATATGTCTGTATTTAAAATGAACATTTACCACAAATTAAAGGTATTTTATATTATTAGATATATTATTATAAAACATGCTTTAGTTAAGTAGTTATTGATACTTCAAGTGCAAAATGATGATATAAAAACATGATAAAAATGCACTTTTAAGTACTAATCAATGATCCAAAGGAAATTAAGTGAACAAGAACTATACATTATTATTATGAGACAAAACATTGAGGCCAAAATATTACGTACACATGTATTATTCACCCTTCTATATTTTATTGTGAATTTATTATTTAGAATTTTTTTTTAGTAATCAAATTTTGTTTTTGTACTATTACATCTTTTTCATATCAAATTAAAAGACAATTAAATTAAAATTATTAACTAAAATAAAAATTTAAAATATCATGGGCACATGTGCTACTCATCCTTTTATATTTTAGTATAGATTCACTATTCAGAACTTTTTTTATTTTAGTTCTCAAATGTTGTTTTTGCAGTATTACATCTTTTTCATGCCATTAAATTAAATTTATTAATTATAGATAAAATTGAAAGACAGGAATCAAAATAAAAAGATGTAACAAATAAATAATGATTTCAAACTTATCATAAAAATGCTAACTTTAATACTTGGATTTTACAAATTATACATATTTGGTCTCTTAATAGTTTTCCAATTCGATTTTGATATAAAAATTTATTTTTATTAGTTTTTAGTTTTTAATTAAAAGATGAGAATGGATGTAAAGTTCGATTTCGGTGATAAAAAATAAAAATTAGCATTAATATCAATTTTGGCCACCGAACTAGTCAATTTTGGTGTCAAAAGCTTTCATTTGGTGGAAAGTTCTAATTGGATTTTTTTTTCAACTTCAAATTGCCTAAAACGTATATCCAAACTTCAGAAGATTTTTTATTTTGATGAGATATTTTTTTTATTCAATTAATTTGATGTGTTTGTCTATTTCTAATATTATTTGATTAAATAAAAAAATTATGTTAATAAAAAAAATAATTGAACACAATCGAATAAATGATTTATATTGTAATATTAAATATTTTAATCTATATTTACCTCTTGACTTTTCTAGATATATATTTAGTTATCGTTAATAATTTTTTTAATAACACAGATGGTCTTCAGTTTGTTTGATTAGGTGCATGTATAAGTTTTTTGATTTATACCTAATATTTTTATTAAAAAATATCAAAAATTCATGTATATTTATTTATTTATTTATTTTGTTGAAAAGAAAAACATCTAACTTGTAATAAAGCTGCAAGTCAAATAATTAGTTTTATTCATTCTACATTTCATTTTCCATACAGTTTTTTCTTATTTTTAAAGTATTGATTGGGAGGTTCTACAATCCTTGTGATATATGATGGGGTTCTACCAAAACATTACTTTAATTAAAAAAAAAATATAGTTAGTTGGATTTGGATTTTGCTTTCTTATAAAAGTTACTGCATACACAACTGATAGAGTAAGACTGCTGCTCCTTATTCATCCAGCTATCACAAATGATTCTGTTACTAGATTGGTTGCTTTTGCAATATTGTATGGCTAGGGAAAAAAAATAAAGGATGATCATATTTTTTCAAAAAAAATTGATAATTGGTACAAAAATTAATTACTTTAATATTACAAGAAAAAATATTGATTGATTTAATAATATAATAAAAAATAAGATAATAACAACAAATAAAAAAATATTCTACTGGATAAAGTTAAGCTAACACATGAAACTCGTGACCTAGATATAAAATATGTTCAAATTAAATATATATTATATGTCCTAGATTGTGAGGTTTGGATACCTTAATTGAAAAGCATATTCATGATAAATAAAATCAAAATTAAAAAAATTGAGAGACAAATATAGACTAAAATATTTAATATCGCAACCCAAATTACTTACATAATTGTGTTTAATGAGTTTGTTTATTTAAATTAATTTATAATAGAAATAAACATACATATAAAATTTATTAAATAAAATAAAAGGAAAAAATACTATGTAAGGCTGCACATATTATAAATATTATAAAAAATAAAATATTTTTAATTTTTAAAAATAAATTTAATTTATATAAAATGTAAGAAAAATTATTGATGAAGATCAGCATCTTTAAAAATTAAATAAAATATAATTAAAAATTATCATCATTTAAAAAATATTAAATAAGCAAAAAAAATCATAGAGAAAAAAAGTAATTAAAACACAAACTAAAAAATTATGTAGAAATAGATATTAACTAAAAAAGAAAAAAGAAAAAAAAAATTAGACCATGCACTACTGGGTCTGGCAAGTCAGGTCAGCTCCTAACCTATCAAGAAGCTACTAGCACACGGGTAGGTCAAGCCCAAGCATGGAAGCTTCTTTTTTTTTTAAGTTAATGAGGTAAACGATATATCATCTACTCTAATTTCTTTTGAAAAAAAATAAATGATTTGTCATCTAGAATCCAAGATTTTGGCCATTTTGGTAGATAAGAAAACATGGTTTGAGTTTGTTTTACCTAAAAAACTATTTTTAACCTATTTTGACCTAAAACACCTAGAAAACAACTTAGGAACCTTATTAAACCAATCCATAGTTTAAAAAATACACAAAAAACACCTCAAAACCTGAAACCAAAAATATTCTTAAGCTCATTAACACAACCAAAAGACGAAAATCTTCTTCCAAGTGCAGGAGTATCGAAATAATAAATAAACCAGCAAGATCGGGGTCGAACTATATTGTATATATTATAAACAACAACAACAATAATAATAATAAAGAAGAAGAAAAAAGTTGATAATAACTTTAAGATGGAAGATCAATGTGAGGATTAAACAATGATAACAACAAATATCAATGTTAGAAGATCCATTAATTGTATTTTAAACAAGTATAGTATAAACTCCTATTATTAAACTAGAAACCATACACAAAGGAGGTTTCAATCGGGTTATAAATTGTTAACATGATTACATTAGTTATCTTATTCTAATAATGCTAATAGTTGTAAATATTGTCAGACATTCATAATTGTAACTTATCTTAACAACAAATCAAGTTTCTTTCATAGAACAAGTGTCAGATATACCATATGGTTGGAATATGAAAGTGTCAAATATTTGTTGTACCAAGTGTTATACAATATAAATCTAGATTAACTATTTAATAAGCAAATTATTAAAAGTGAACAAGATAATAAATATACAACATGTTAGTATTAAACATTAATATTCATATTAATTTTACACTATACTTATTCTTACACCATTAATATAACATTTTCACCTTGATATAATAAAGTTAGTTAAACATAATGAAAGAGAAAAACATAAACAAAAAAGGACAAAAGTTAACTAAGTAAAGAAAAGGAAATGAAAAGTATAAAAAATATATTAATGAAAGCAAAACTTAAGCATTACAAGAATACAAAGAGAGAAAGGAAGAACATAATCTTATTATGGAAATCAAGATGCCTAAATACATGGCAAATGCCTCATTTTATAGGCCAAAATTAGAAACTATTGATTTGTTAATTAATTGTCAGTGGGTGGCCACCTCTTGACTTGATGACAATCCTTATCTTCTTGTTTAAACAAAACATCATTAATAACGTCATAATTTGAACCAACCTTACTATGAAAGTTCTAGAAAATTTTCTCAGTTTTGCAGGAAAAAAAATTGAGGTCATTTAGGCTTTTAAAACTCGAGATTGAGTTAAATACTGAAGATTGTTTAGGTTGCAGGACAAATTCAGATTTCTACGCTATTACTAAGATTTGGATTTCCAAATAGCAAAATTGAGTCTTGCCTTCCTACGAAAGTTTTAGGCTTATGTCTTAGCTTTCCATCTATATAAAAGCAGACCTAAATTCAAGTTTTACAGCTCTAGTTATGATCCAATTATCGAACAGTGTTTCAGTTTAGACTAAACCAGCATCTCTTTTCTAAGTTTCATCCTTTTTTTATCCTTTCAATTTTAGTACTTTAACTCATTAATCAATCCTTTCATTTTTATGGTAGACATGCATTTAGGATGAACATTTACCATAAATTAAAGGTATCTTATGGTATCAGACTTGATATTATAAAACATGCTTTAGTTAAGAAGTTATTGATACTTCAAGTGCAAAATGATGATATAAAACCTTGATAAACATGCACTTTTAAGTATTAATCATTCATATTTGTTTTTTTAGGCACTTTCAAGGTAGAAAAAAGCACCTAATTCAAACTCCTATCGCAATATGGAATCATTAGACATAAAAATCTACTGTTTTAATGGTCTGAATCGACGCCAACAACAATTTTCTCTCTTTACATTGGAATCCAACATGAATCTATATCTCTTCCCACCAAAAAAAGACTGAAAATAAGGGAAATAAAATTTGGTGTTAAATTTAAATTTTTTAAAATTAAAGGGACCACTTAACCTAAGAAAAAAAAATATGAGGGATGAAAATCAAATTTTAAGATAAATTTCAAAGCTGCCATCTATTTCACCTGTTTTTTTCACTCAAGCCTTTATCTTTCAAATATGTTATTGAGTTCTAATTTGGTTTCAAAAAAAGCTAAATTATGCAAAATAAAAATTTAAGGACCATTTTTTTAAAAAAATACTTCCCAAATTCATAATGATTTGTGAGATGGTGAACGATAATCATGCTATAATAAAAGGAATTTTTTTAATATATGTTAATTTCATTTTTCTTGGAGGAAAAATTATTAATATTATAGTTATAATACCTGGGTTGACTCTTGACTCTTGATTTGATCTAAGGTTTTAATTGCAGGCTGGGTAAATCAACTTATATTAACTTGGATCAAATCTAAAACAACATGATTTTAATATTTAACTTTAAAAGAAATTAAAATGATGTTGTTATTAGAAAATTAGTTTAAGAAAAAAGTTAAATAGAGTTTCATTTGAGTAATAATTAGATTAATTAAAAGTGTATCTGGTATTGTTATAGCTTTTGTAGTTCTGGTTTGAAAAAAAATTATTTTATAAAAAAATATTTTTGGTTGAGGTTGATTTAATATTTATATATATTTGATTAAAACTGTGGTTGAAATTGAGGTTGAATGAAAAATAGTTTAATATGTTTGGTTAAACATACTTTTCAAATTGAAGTTATAAAATAACTAAAAAAGATAAATATTAATATTGATGATTTTTAATTTCAATATTGTAGTTTTAACTACTACTATTACATCATGAAATAAATAATACTTTATATAATATATTTTTTATTAATTCATTAAACTGTCTGTAATTCCATCAGATATGGAATCCATCTTACAAGAACGATAGCTTCCATGACTTCTTGAGCGTACAACAACATCATGTAAAATATCATCAAAACAAAATTGGGATTGCAATCAAATTCTGTAATATATTACGTCATCATGCGATCTCTTTCTAATATGATTATGTAGTGCCATTGATTAATGTTAAACACTTTTTTTTTTAATAAAATGCAATATTTGAGAAAAAAATTTAGATTTTTTCATTTTACTAGGTCAAACAAGTCTAACGCATATAGATTTGGATTAGACTGGTCCAACCATGAACAGTGGAGACACTTTCCACTGTTCACATGCAACATAAACAGTGGAGAGCAGCCCAAACAATTTACTTCTCGAATTGACCAATAACTAGATAAATTAGAAAATTGACAGACATAAGAAGCAGTTTAGAAACCAGCATTTCAACCAAAAAAAATGCATGGTCCCACATAAAAAAGCAGTTGCATTTTAATGTTATTAAATATGATATTTACATAATGAGCTTTAAAAGCAGGTGCTCTGCATAAACAAACACCTTTTAATTTTTTAATTTTCATTTTATTCTAAATGAAACTTCATCTGGGACAAGTTCTAGAGCAGCAGGTCATTGAGTCAATCCATTAACACTTATTAATACATGAATTCCATTGATCATCCCTCAAGCAACAAAGAGGTAACTGGGTTTCCAAGTAAAGCAGTACTCCCAATCAATTGCAATGGGACCAAATCAAATTATCTTACATGTATTTTTTCGTATTAACTTGAGAAAAAAAAATCAAAACCTTTCAGAAATTGCATTCAATATCATCGCATTGCTGATCCAACAAGAAGGTTAATAAAAATTTCTCATATTGTAATAGATTGTGTTCAACAGTCCAATCAATTGTGCTTGCACACTGTAATAACATGCTTAACAATTTCACGAGCAACTAATAACTAGTGCCAGGCTATGTATCTACTAGCTATACGATTGATGTCTTCTTCTTCTCCTTCTTCCTTTTAATGAAATTTTCATTTACAGTAAAGATTAACGAGCCATCAAAGCTAATGTCTTACGTGGGAGAAGGGAGGACAACCAGCACAAATCACAATGGATCCAGAATTTAGGTCTGCATGCACCAGTAAATTTTAGACAATCATCTCTGCTGTCGAAAGAAAAAGAAAAGGATAGGGTCCTTGTGTTTAGCTGATATTGGCCTGCTAGTGAGCTCGAAAGGACGAAAATCTTTGGATCGGCTCCACTTCGCAGCGACGCTGCTTTTCTGGGGGGAGATCATAGATATGCACGAGAGCCACTACAATAGTTTGAAATATAAAGGCCCACGCACCAGAAATCCTCTCTCTCGGCTATCCCTTAAAGTATAACGCCGGGGACAGACCGGAAAGCTTCTCGCATACGATTTCAGCTAAAGTAAAAGGCTAGATTTTGTTACTGGATCATCTCTCTTTTTCTTGTTTTCGTCTTTGAACTTGGTAGTTAAAGTATATGATAAAACAAAACAAAAAAAAGTGTTAGTTAAAGCAAGATACCCTACAGACATAAATTATGGAATTCCTTTAACCAGGAACAGCAGATAATGCTTGCAGTTGAATATTGGCATGAACATTAGATAAGGGACATGCAAAGTCTTATCAATTGTAACCAAACGAAAAAAAAAAATTTGTCATAGATTAAACAATTCAAACATTTTGGGCACATTCACACGGCATTAGTCACAATCCAACTGAATTTACTATGCTTATGAATGACATGCGTCTCCGTATTTCTTTTATATTTCGGTATTTTTACAGTTTTGGTGTAAAGTTTTTTTAAAAAATAATTTTTACTTAAAAATATATTAAAATAATTTTTTAAATTCTTTTAAATCAATACATTAAAATTGCAGAAAACATTAAAAATACATCATTTTGATATTTTTTAAAAGAAAAACTCCTTTAAAAAATATCTAAAAACATAAATATCCTCACTCACTTCTGAACATACCAATATAAAAAGTTGCATCTTTATAAAAGTGATTTGTAAGTTTGATTATGACAAATTACATTAATTTATTTGAAAAATATTGAAATCACAAGGTCCTTTGGTTTTTTTTTTTTAAATATTAAGTATAATCAAGTCTAATGGAAAAGCTCTCTTAAGTGCTTGAGAGAGAATTTCCTCCCATCATATATCATATAGACCATATTAATTCCTCGACTACTCTCTTTTTGTCATTTTCTCCCATTATCTTATTTTTTGTCAAAATAAAAATAAAAATTTCTCCTCTCATTTTAAAAACCTATAAAATTAAGCTGCAATAAAATATTTCTTTAAAAGAATTCAAGGGTTTAAATTGCAATAAACTTTTTAATATATTATGAAATTATAAATATCACTAAAAAAACTACCAAAAATGCTCTTAACACATGGAGAGTTTTTGACACAAAGAGGATGATTGTAATATTTCTTAAATATGAAGAGTTTTTATCATAATTTTAAACTTGAAGATGTTCTATATGATATGATTATGTGTTGAATGATCAATTTCTAATAAATTTAAAGTTAATTATTATGGAAAGTTAGAAGAAGTAGCTGAGCCGCAATATTATAGCGAGCTTAATAAAGTTTTTTTTATTTAAATGTTATTGTTATTGTATCATTGACAGAGAAATCATAATAGATCCCTACAATGGTAGGGTCAAAATTAATACAAAGGTTAGACTTTGTAACATCAACAATGTCTTGTATTATTTTTTTAATTTGCTGAATTTTTTAGGAAACATATAACACTCAATTAAAGGAGAGATATAAAGACAATCATTTGACCCATCCAAAACTTGATCTGAATTTGTAAGTGGAAGCAAGATTATTTGGTGGACTTGATAGAAATTAAGTTGATGATATCTCAAACACTACAACTGGGGATGTATGGACGAGTTATGGTGTATCGACCGTTGGTTCCTTGCAATTACGTTTGAGCTCCCAATCTCCAGTTGTTCATGTGATTGTACAAGAATAAGTTAAAGTTTAGACGACCCAGTTTAGTGATGAGATGAACCAACTTAGGTCCGAGACAACCGAACTTAGGCGATTATATAAGGAGCTATTATCAAACCTTATTGGTACATGTGATATATCTCATCATGATTCTAATGAAAATCTATCTCCTCCTCCGTATATCTCATCATCCACCTGATTCTAATGAAAATCTATCTCCTCCTCCTCTTTTAGCTTCTGTATACTAAATAAATTGTATTTAATAAAATTTTTTAAATTAATAATAAAGCTTTGATTTTTTTTGTTTTATCCTTTTTTATGATTTGATTTTTTTTGTTTTATCCTTTTTTATTTTGTATATGTTTTGTTTATTTTAATTTTTTTAAATATTAAATAAAATATTGATGGAATTATAGATGAAATCTAAATCATAGACCAAATAAGTCCCTTAAAAGGTTCTAGGTAATTGAAAAAAATTATTGAATTTTATCACTAACAATTACAAAAAGAATTATCAATGAACTAAGCCCTTTAAAATATTTTAAAGAGTTCAAAAAAAATAACAGGACTTACCACTTACAATATATGAATATCTGACAAGAAACTACGATGTGTAATATGAACTCGATCACCAATGAAAACCAATGATTTATTCTTTCAGCAATATGTCATATTTATTTATAAAATTACTAATATAATGATATCAATATATTTTTTACATGTTTTTTGTGTTTATAAACCAGTGAATGATGATATTATTGGTGGAATAACAGATAAAAAATTCAATAATTATATATTTTTCAATAAACAGTTATTATTAATGATTTTACTATTAAAATTTTTCCTAATAGAATCAATGTTTGAATAGCGAAAAAACAATCCCTTGATATTATACAATATTGTGGTTGTAATTATTTGACTAAAAATCATTCAATTAATCTTATTTTATAAAAAAACATGCTTACAAAAGGCATAATTACAAAAGCTTTTTTTTTCTTTGAAAAATGTATTCTTTTAGCATTCAATCCCATGCTTACAGAGAGAGAGAGAGAGAGATACCAGGAATACTTAATTGGAAATTTCACATTAAATTAATCCCTCTACACAAGAAATTCTACACCAAATAAAAATTTAAATCTCCAGATTAAAAATGTGCCAATAATTAAACTGCAAGAACAAATCTTATTGAAATCTCAAAAATACGGAAACGAAAACCATGAGCAAATGTTGAATAATTCAAGATGCCAGCAAACTTAATAATTAGGTGAACAGCGACATCGATCCTCCACAAGCTGGAATCCAGCGAAGAGACAAATTGATGGCTAAATATATTTGCGAGGAAATTAAAAAGAAAAAAATTGCAAAAAACCTGTGCTCCCTCGGGCATGGAAGGGGACCCTCAACTACATGAATAAAACAGAACGTCCACTGGACTCCACACTGTCCGAACATCGAAAATTAACACAGATACAAAAGCCCTAAAAGGCCAGTTAATAAATCGAAAGCACTCACTCACCAACCGCGAAAGCAAATACATTAAGAGATTCTAATACTCTGTCCTGATGTGGCACCTCACCATGTAACGAGAGGGAAGAAAATACGCGCTTTCATGAAAAGGAGAGAAATTAATCATTGAGTTTCTTTTTCTTTATTATCTCATGCCCTGTATGAATTAGGATAAAACCTCAGTTACTTCGCTGCTGATATGAATAGTAGTATAGTACTGAAGAGGTAACCCTTTTTTTTTTTTTTAATTCTGTCTTCTATTTTTTTTTTTTTTAAAAAATTCATCTGTTGTTATTTATTAATTTTGAATTTATTTTTATAATTTATTTAAACTTATTTGTTACGAGGTTGTGTAATTTTAAATAAATATCTTAATAGTTAATTAATGTTTAATTTTATAAATATTTATTTTTATCATTATATCATCAAGTAGATAAATAATTTAAAAAAATAAATGTGTTAAATTCAGCAGTGCAGTCAATTATATAAATTACAGGTTTGTGATATTAAGTTATAAAACCTAAATCAATTCAAAATGTTTATATAACAATATTAAAAAAAATATTATCTTGAAATTTTAATTCAAAATGTTTCTATAATAATATTAAAAAAAAATATTATCTTGAAATTCATTTGAAAGCCATATTGTTAATGATCTAGATCGCAGATCTATTTGAAAGTCATATTGTTAATGATCTAGATCGCAGATCTTGTGAGTTGAGTCATGATATCATAATCAATCTAATATAATTTAATATGTTGGAGATTTAATATTTATAAAAGATATTAACTTAATAAAAAAATTAAATTATACTTTTGATATATTTTCTAAATTATTTTTAAATTTATCAAGTTGATTAGATTATGTTAAAATAATTTTTATATAAATTAATTTTAAATTTATACTAAATAAAAAAATAAATTATAAGGTTTTAAAATTAACTTGCTGTATTAGAGTTTGGTAATAATGTAAAACAACATCGTGTCCTAGTTTTTTTTTTAACATTTTTTTTTGTCCAATTTGTAGCTAAGTGGAGTTAGTAAACTAGTTTTCTTCTAAAGTATTTCATTGAAAATTAAGATTATTTGAGACAATATGGAAGAAATAAAATAGAGAAACAGAAGCAGAGAAATTCATAAGAGGAAAGGAATAAAGGAAAAAATACAAGTAAGATGAGAACCAAGATTTTGATTAATTATTGCTGGAAAATATTTGTTATGAGAGTACATGTGTCAAGCCTTCATCCAATCCAATCTCAATTAAGTAATCCCAGATGCTATTATTTTGCCACACAATAAAATCAATGTACTGATCACATGTTCCATAACTGTTAAGATCGATGGAGAACGATCGTGAGATTCTTTTATGATGTGTGACAAATTGAAGAACTGAACAAGTATGTGAAGGAGGAGGACATGCGCTAACGCCTTCCTATGGAGCATGCAACCTTAACAAGAAATCAAGAAAGAGCCATGAAAACATTATCAACTAAAAGCATATTGTTATCTGCCCCACATGCCATTGTACGGTGATTCAAGGGCGGCAGCAGCGGTTTTTTGGAGCTTCAAGTCCTTGTAGAACTTCTTGATAAATTCCTCAGCTGCCTTGTCCACTTGACTGTCTCCTTCATCTTTTAGTGGGAAAGGCGAGTCAGTTATTCTCAACTGCCTCACCATAGGACTCTTTCCAAATCCTGGCAGCGACAATGGTGATGCTTCAACGGCGCTGGCTACCTCAGGATTGTTTAACATTTCAAGCATCTTTTGCACAGCAGCAACAGTGGTGACGTCGTTATACTTGTAAGACTTGGCAAAAAGGTTGAGTTGGTGCTTGCGTTTGTGGGTGTAGAAAGGGTTGAAATTAGCCGGGCTGTTGCTGCAGCTAAACTCGTATTCTCGCGGGGAAATGAAAGAAAGTGCGTCATTGGAGCGGCAACTGAAAGAAGAGTGGTGGTAGTTGTGGAACATGAGGTTGCATATGGCTTTTTCTGCTAGTTTATTACCTCGTTTTAGCATCAAATGGAGATCAACCATTATTCTGCTCTTTGATATGCTCTTTCTTACCATGTAGAATATAACTCGTAATATGTGCCATAATTTCTTGCCCACTTCCGGTGTGCTTGCTGGCTCCATCTCCATGTGAATGTAGAGAGTGACGAGTTTTTTCTTTATTTCCTTTTTTTTTCTTTTCTTTAGGCTGAATGTTTTTTTTTCTTAAGAAGGGGGGGGAGAGAGAGAGAGAGAGAGGGATGATTAGAGAGAAGAGTGAATTCTGGTTTGTCTACGAGGAAGGAATGAGAGGTATTTAAAGGGCTAGAAATTACTATTTAATTAAGGTTAAATCTACGCATGAAGCAAAATAGCATGCACGAGTCCACTCCACCACCATACAATAAAGCGAAATGTTGGGGCAAAAAGCAATAAAATAGCCAATAAAAGTTGCCCTTTAAAGTTTAACCCATTTATATTGCGTTCCTAGTAGTTGGACAAATTTTATTTAATTTTTTTTTATTTTTTTTTATATTTAAATAATTTTAATTAGCTAATATTAAAAATAATTAGTTTAAAAAATATTATTCTAATATATTTTTAAATAAAAATATTTTTTAAAAATAATAATTATCATCATTCATATTTCCCAATGGGAGCGCGACAAAGACACGTGGCAAGAAAGAATAATACATGATAGGGGTCCCATATATTTGTCTCTTATAACACCCGGAAGTCTCCTTCGAGATTGCTGGAAGGCCCCTCCTAGAGAACCAAATTACACAAGCACGCCACAAGAGCTGATTGATGATCGGAGATACGTGGACCGGGCTCACCGGAGATCATTATAACTGGGGTGATATTTCTCAACCATGGCTCCATTTTACAGTCCCTGTTCATTAATTAAATGGCCACCGGACCCCTAATAATATGTTCTCTCAGTCCAACGTTAGATGTTGTGTTTTTTTCATTTTTTTTAAATCAAAATATAATGAGGTTAAAACGTTGTAAAACAAACATCCTTGATTACTTTTTCTATATTTCTGATAATTAGTGCAAGAGGCATTAAAATATTATTCATGAGACTGAGAAAGTATAGGATATAATGGCAAATCCACAGCTACAACCACCACAAAACTACAAGCCTAACCAGTATAGGCTCAAAATTATATGTGAAAGTTAGGGTTAGAGCTCACCAATATCCTTGGATTGGTCAAATTTGGTTGTTGACTTTGTTGCTGATTTGATACCACTTGTTGGAGCTTTATTTATTCATCTTAACTTAAATAATACCAGTAGTGCGAGAGTTAGGAGAATCAACATGGAAACTTTTGATTACGAGTGTGTTAGAAAATCATAATTGGACCCAAGATTATAGATAGATTTCTTCAGCAAATCCACGCTTTCTTTCTATGAGTTGATGAAAGCGTTTAACGAAAGGAGATTGTGTCCACTGTTGAACCACAGAGTTAATCATGATTAGTTCTAATTTGGAAATAATGATTTTATCATCTTATAAAGTATAAAGATCTAAATGACGATGTTTAGGGTTTAATTAAAAGAAATATGTAAAATTATTTTTATATGAATTAAGTAATTATGTTAATTAAACCCGTTGTGCTAGTGGAAGATGTTATATCAATCAATATGAAGATTTTAAATATAAATAAATATTCTTTCAATTTTATTTATTAGAATAGTAGGGATTATTTTATTTTTTAAAATCTTATTTGGTAATTATTTTTGTTAGAAACTAAAAGAAGAGGAATTTGTTATGGATGTACACATTTTTTTATACGGATGGTCTGCTTGAATCTAATGATGTATACTTTAATCTTGATACTGTCAACAGAAAAGATTAAAAAACAAAAAAAGGGAAAAAACATAGAGCATCTACGGGGTCATAAAAAAAAAAAAAAGGGAGAAAACATAGAGCATCTACGGGGTCCTCCTGTGGAGTCAAATGAGCCCACAGGATGGAACTTGACCAGCAAGCGCAGCTCACTCGACCATTATGCGAGTGGGTGATAGGTCTGTGTTCCATGGAGACGAGCCAGCCGGACAAGGTTGACAGGAATGAAATAATACCACCTACTCTGGACACGTGGCACTCAAGATGAGGTCCAAATGAATCTCTTGCCGTGTACGGCTGGTTGCGCCCTTGTGTAAACCCATCTTGGCCATTGATTGAGTGATTGAACAGGACGATCAGGGGATCCTTCTTAACACAGTTCAACAAGTGATAATAATTGGTAAATTACGGAGTCCCTCAAGTCTTAGCTACAGCAGTCTTAGCTCCTTTACTATATATAACTTTGGGCGTGCCAATCTGTACAATTTCAATCGTCACCACACATCATATCCCTTCATCCACTTCCATGGCTACATGTGATAACGAAGAAACATCTAGTGGAGATGAAATACAGCACCAAAAACCATAGGTGAATGGCGGAGTTGATAAAGTGAATGGAAATTAAAAGGGATATTTTCTATGTAATTTTCAATTTGATTTTTTTATTTGTTAATATTAATAATCATGAATGGTAAAATGCAAATCTTATTTCGCAAGTTTTGTTAAGAGGATGTGTGCGAGTGCTTTTTGTCAAGAGTTTAATATGCTAACAAGTTTGAAGAGATATCTAACGAGTAAATTAATGTTCATGAACATTCAAAGGGTCTCTTAATTTATTATGTATTACCATGGAGACAAGTGAATGTTAATTATTATCTATTTAAAATCTTTTACTTGAGTTTTTAGATTTGCAACCTAGTGATTTTGTAAAGAATTTCCTACTTCTACACTCTAGGTTCAAATCTTTATATGGATATCTATCTCTTTTATGATGTCTTACTTATCTATTGAATTTACAAGATATTTAATGAATTTAAAAATTAATTATAATATATATAAACTGGTCTAGATATACAAAATTATCAAAACAAAACCACAATTAATTAACTAAAATATAAATATTTATCGTAAAGGCTAAACAATATAATAAATTAACCTTTTGGAGAGTTAGTGAAGATATATACAAACCTTGAAAGTAATTATTTTTCTTCTCAATGTTAATCCCATAACCTAGATTTACATCAATAGAATTTCAGTTCATTGACAATATTTAAAGATTACCTCTATTATAAATGGAAGGAGGCCGACCTAAATCAATAAAAGACTACAAGATATTTAGCTCATGCATGTTACAATCAATGTAGGAAACTAGCATATGTCAAGTTAACATCCGAATCGGCGTGGAGTCTTCCTAATCAAGTTATAAATAGCAAGAGACGGTTCCCATTCAAAAAAGAAAAAACTTTCATGAGAATAATTATGGGTAAATACATGAAATGGGAATATACTAAAATGATAAGTAAGATTATTTGTTTTATTTTGTAAATACATAGCAAGATAGTCTTCTTAAAACTTATCTGCAAAAAATATATATACATATTGATATGAACAGCCATATCTCCTTAGCACGGGGAATATGAGCTTTTATAAGCAGAACACTAGCAAATAACGTTTTCCTACCAAAATTGTGCAGGAACTCATCATAAGTTCGTAACAATGGACTAACATCATTAATACAGGAACGGACATGCCGAGTGCTAGTGCTTTGAAATTTGATGGTCTAGTGGTGCAAATGAACATGCATATATCCTTCTCCTTTCTCACCTTCTCCTTCAGCTCATTATTTATGACAATGATAGCAGGAAGCCACCCTGTTTGTCGGGCCAATTGATGTCTACAAACAAGGACCCAGAAAAAAAATGAAAGGTAAAGAAAAAACTGTGTGGTGTCCATTGCTTCTAGAAGTTCCTTCCCCCTGGCTAAATTAAGTTGCGCACCATTTTTCACTTCTGAAATGGTGTGTTAAAGAGGCTTTTTGATGGGCCATTTAGCCTAAAAGCGAAGGAAAATTTGCATGCAAGTGCTGTCATGTAGGAGTCCTTGGCCGGAGGGATCCAGCGCCACCTGTCAAGATTAGGGTTGTTGTAATTGCTGTACCGGAATGGGTCGATTTGATTGACAAATACAAATTTGGCAGCTTATGATTTAACACGATGTAACATAGAAATCTCCAAGGTTCAAATCAATGAAAGTTTCAATAATTCTCCCAGTTAATGTAAATTAAGAGGAAAAAAAATACAGAATAATTTTGGAAAATAAGTTTGGAGGGAGGTAACTTGATAAGCAGTTAATGGAGGCAGCCAACCTAAAAGAAAATTGTCGATCAACAATGTTGACTGAAACATAGAGGAAGTTGCCCCTCTTTCCTCGAGGTCCCTTTCACAAATAACATTTCACGTTATTATAATGTAGAATTAATAATTAATGCGATTCATCATTCGTTAATTTGCCCCTAAAATAATAAACCAAGAGTTGCTTAATGAAGAAGAAATATAGAGGACGGAAAGGAGATCGCAAAATGAAGAAGGTGAAGCAACATATTAATGGTCCAGCCCTAGCTTGGTCAAACTCTCTCTGCAAATCCTGTAGCTGTTCTTGTTGGTGTGCTGCTTTAGCTACCAGATGCACCAAAAGTAAGCAGAAAAGAAAACCATTTGCGCAGATATCAAGGTTGAATCTTAGATTTTGATTAGCCAACCATTCGCTTTTTCATGCTTTATCTTTCAAGTATTTTCAAGCTAAAATATTTTAAAAAATAGTTATTATTATATTCTCAAATTCCTTTTAAATGAATTATATATATATTCGTCAATTTATTGATTGAGGGCATTGAATCACAGAATGAGAGTTTACCTCTCGTCACTTTCAATATCCATCTTTTATTTCACTCAGAAGAATGCTTAATGGAGTAACTTCTATCAGTCAAGACAATAAACAAAGTGAAAAGGGAGTTAAATAGCATATATTTGAATCCATTTTTTTGCAAGAAAAGGGCGAGCTGGTGAGGCCCCATCAGCATCAATGGAGCACTGTAAGTTAACTTCTTTTGATAAATCATACGGAGTGCTCGCTTTTTAGGTTTTGCTTTAACGAAGTTTGTCTCGTTCCAGCATGGAACTATTTTTGTTGGGCCATGTTTAAACAGACGGACGAGGGGATCCTAGATAGGTGACCAGAGGTAACGGAGGACTGCATCCCAGCCTCTGCAACATCCTATGCTAATTGATAGTTAGTTTTTCAGATTTTTTTCTTCGTCTGATGCTATAAGAGCAGTTTTTAATTACGTGAGAGGGTTGCCGGTTTAATTTTCTTCTTTTCGAGGAGTTAGAAGGAACATCCAGAACTTAATTTATGATTTGATGACAACTACTTCACAATCTAACTATATAATAAAAAGAAGAAGAAGAAGAAGTGAGCATCCCCGAGAATGAACATATTTTGTTTGTAATTTTCAATTACAACAGTGATTGGAAAAACATAATTATGGAAGAAAAATATTCTATCACTAATTAATGATGAATTTTTTTAATAATAAAAAAATTATTTTGTCAATGATTCCTTTAATGACATGACTTATCATAATCTTTTAGTGTACTTGTTAACAAAAATATTTCATCTTTAGTTCTATCAAAACTTTTGATGGCAAATTTAAAAATGTTACGCCAACAACAAACCCCGTCTCTCTTTTGATGGCAAATTTAAAAATGTTACGCCAACACAAATCCAGGCTTTATCATTGTCTTGATTTAGATTATTCTAAATATCTCATACACCAAGCAAGCAATCCTCAATTTTATATTTTAAATTGATTTATTAATATTTTTATAAAATATTAATGGTTTACTTGTATATTTAAATATTTTATAATATTTTAATGGAAAATTTTATTATATTAAAGTATGATTTGTATGTTAGGAATTATTTGAGATTTTTTAAAAAAATTGTTTATTATTTGATGAAATTAAATTTGATTTTATACTAATTAAAAAAATTATGAGTTATTTAATAAGTATCACATGTTATCAATTTTATTGTTAAATTAGGAATTTTGAAAAAAAATATTTTTTTATGGTACTGATAATAATTAAATGTATTGAATTAAATTGAATAAGTTTAAATTGAATAAATAATAGATAATTAGTTGGGTATTGATTAATTGTTGTTACTTGGATTTATTTAGCTCACGCGTGTAAGCAATATATTTTTATATAAATGATAATTAATTTATTAGATTTTGAATTTACTTTTAATTATTAAAATTGAATTTTGAATTATTTTTTACATTATTAATAAATATTGTCTATAATATTCTAAGTTTTCTAATTAAAATTCACCTTAAGAATTGTATCAGAATGATTATTGTAAAAGAGATTGAGAGTTTTTATTAACTTTGCAATTTCAAATCTAAAAAAAAATAGTAAAATTAAAATTAAATGTTTATATCTAAAATTTAGACTTTCAAATCTAAAAAAAAAAAATCAAAATTAAATGTTTATATCTAAAATTTAGAAATAAAATAGTCCACCAATTAGATGTAGTGATAATTTATATTATATATAAAAACTGATGGAGTAAAAGAATAGATTAAGTTATATTTGTAAATAAACAATAAATTAAAGATACGAGCAAGCTTAATCGATCTAAACTTAGGAATTATATATACAATAAAAAAAGTTGACGTTTTTAATATATTTATGTTTACTAAAAAATATATGACTTATGAATTACCTAATTACTTATGTGCTCACCAAGTGATCCATGCTATAAGCTTGTGATCAATTGACAAAGATATGTGGTCAACTCGGGATTCTAGCTAGGTTCAACAATTATGAAAGGATTTACCCTGTCAATTAATTAGTCTATAATATGATGCGTAATGGGTTTATACTTGATTGTTAAAGAGTATTTTTAAATTGAAAATTAAAAAGGAGATTATTATAAAAGGGATTTTATATTTTAAGTTATTAATCTTAAGAAACTAATAATTCCATTCTTATTAAAAATAATATCATACATTAAATGAGCATATTTCTTTGATTTATTTTCTAAATTTTATAGTTGAAAATTCTCAGAAAGGGATTTTGAAAAAAAAAAAACTTTCAATAAACTTAGTATTACCAATCATATTTTTACACTCCATGTGCTCATGTTTTTTTACCCATTGAAATAATAATCTAATTAATTATCACATCCTTTTAAAAGGCAGTAAAGCAACATGTGAAATAAGTTAATGAACGTTACCAGTTGAATATTTCTTTTTTTCTTTTTAAGAGTAGTTTAAAGTATTATTAATTGCTTGGTCTATTATTATTATTATTTAAATCTTATATTTATTAATTTCATCATTTAATATTTATATCATCAATGATTAGTTAGTTTTTTATTTTTTTGTTTTTCATATAATTTTTAAAAAAATAAATTATATTTTTACTTGTTATTTTAGTTAAATTGACAAGGTCATATTAAATCAACCTTTATATAATTTAAAAATTATTTTTTTATTAAGAAATATAGCATCAATATCTAAACGAATATTTATTTTATATTTAGAGAAATTTGATCCTATCCACCAGATAATACAAATCAAAAATCTAGTAAAGACTAAATAGAAAAATCTCCAATGAAAAATCTTTCAAGAACACTTAGTTTCTCAACCAAATCAACCACATCTACACCGCCAGCACCAATCAAGTTCGATATTTTTAACATTGATCGTGCCACTTGTCAGTCTAACAGTTTTTATTAGACAATTCATAAACACAAGTTAATTACTTTCTTGAAATGTTTATTTTGTGTATCAATATGAACACAAATAAGTTATTATCACAGTAAAAATAAATGAGAAGGAAAGCATACAATTTATTAAGCTCCCTAGCTTCTTCTTTCTTTTCTTTTTCTTTTTCTTTTTCTTTTTTTTTTTTTAATAAAGAGCAGGCTGTATAAACGGAACTTAAGAAATGAAATCGCAAGCATTCCAATTTTCTTGAGATTTTTTGAAAATAAGATGAGAATAGAAGGAACCACTAGTTCGTGTATCCTCCCACCTACCTGATGACTTTCCACGAGCCATTATTAAGACAGATACTTGAGGCCTAAATCATTGGTGGTCCGACAGAAGACATTTACTTGAAAGCTGTAGTTGTTCATTTCATTTTCCTTGGGTTTATACTTCAGCATGCTTAACATGGCCACAGCCTCCTCCTTGTCGTCGAGCAACTTGTAATTGTATTTTAGGACCACTTTTCCGCTCTCCGCCCTGTTGGTTATTTCATTTCAAATAAAAATTAGGTAAGTTTTGAATTTTATTATTATTTTTATATATTTTTAAATTATTTTAATATTCTAATATAAAAAATATTATTTTAATATACTTTTAAATAAAAAACATTTCAAAAAATAATCACGTCACAATCTTAAATACTCCTATTATTAATTTTAATTTCATGGTGGGCACTAACCCTTAAATGGCCTTTATAATATCCATCCGGCGTAAAGCTAGTTGCTCGAAATATCATCTATCCGGCACACAAAATGGAGCCAGTCTGTCTTATCTCAATGATTAGAAATCTAGCGGCCATAGATCAATGTATATATACCGTAGAGCTGGAGAAAGATAACCCTATCATAGTTTTTTTTTCTCTCTTTTTATAAATTGTGTAATTATTCCCTGAATTAACCACCATTTTAAGGATAACCTTGATTTGTATAATATCATTTCTCTTTTATATTTGTTTATCATCAAAAAAATTAATTAATAAAAATTATTTTTTAATCAAAAAAAATTAGTTTGATTTTCATGAAAGTATTTTCTTTTTATTTTGAACAAAAAATACCAAAAAAAATTTAGTTTGATTTTCATGCAAATATTTTCTTTTTATTTTGAACAAAAAATACTTTTTAGAAGTTGTGGAAAAATTAAAATATTATATTATTTTTTGTTTATAATAAATTTATCATCAAACTTTTAATTACTATATATTTTATTTTGAATTTTTTTCTCAATTTCACCCCTTAGAATTTAATTTAATTTGATTTTTATATTAATTTTAATTTTAATTTTTATAATTTTTATTTGTTTTTCTCTTATTATTTTTTAATTGAAATTTTTTATTTATCAAATTTGATGCTCGTTCTTTTAATTGTTATGTATCTTATTTGAAATAATTTATAAAATTATTATTATTATTATTTTAATTTCATGATCTTTTAATTTTTTTGTCAGTTAGATTTGATCTTTATTATTTAAATTATTATTTATTTTATTTAATATAATTTATAAAATTAATTTTTTTTAATTTTATTCATATTCAACTTTTTAATTTGTAAGATTTGTTCCTTATTATTTTAATAAAAATAAAAAATATTAATAAGTTATTTTCTAATTTATTTTCTATAATATAACTAAATACTTGAAAATATTCTTCATCTTATTTTTCATAATACTATTAAATATTATAAAATAATTTACTTTTTAAAATTTAATTTTTTAAAACATTACTTTTTAACAAACAAAGAACCTAGAAGCATGAATGTACAAATGAAAAATATAGGGAACAACGCGCTACAATTTCCTAAAAGTAAGATAAAAATTCATATGAGCAAAAGGATACAAATTTATTTTTACTGATCATAAACAAAACAAGCACTTTCCTAGATAGTTTAGACTAGTTTGTGAAATTATATATATAAAAAAAAATTAAAGGTAAAAGTATTATGAAATTATAAAAATGTTCTAAAAGATTAATCACTATTTTTATTTTTAAATTTATATTTTAAAAAATAAGAAAAATAACCATTGGTTTCTAGAGGTGAAAAGAAAAAATCAGTATAGATATTAATTATAATCACCAAAATAATTGATCTATTTTGATACCAATAAGTTTTATTTGATAAAGAGAGTTCCTTTACATGTTTTTTTACTTTTAAAGTACCTGAAAAACTAGATCTAATATAAGAAAGAGTTTTTTTAATTTACGGGTATATCAAGGTGTTCTGACATGCCATTGAGTTATGATAGTGTCTATGGTGTGTTTTTAGATATTTTAAATAAAAAATAAGTTAAAAATTAGGTTTTTAAATAAAAAGATCAATAATTTTTATTTTATTTTTATAACTACAGTGACTTAAATATAGAGAAAACATATGACAAATTGATTAAGTTTATTTTTTTTCAAAATAAATTAGGGTAGATGACAGCCAACCAATCCATTAATATTTTTTTTTTACATAAAAGCTCGTTCTCACAGCCTCTTGTCAAACACAACAATACTTTCTTTTTTTTTACATGATTTCTTTGATATAATTTTTTAATTTATATTCAAATTAATACCTCTTTTCTCTAATTTTTTTAATTTAACCTTTTTAAATTAGTGGTTGGTTTTTAATTATTTTGTATGTATTCAAATTTTAAAGAAATTATTTTAATTCATCTATATTGTTTTTTTATGTTTTATATAAATAAAATTTATTTTTAAAAATTAAATATATTTATTTAAGATAATATTTCTAATACATGCAACCTCATATAAACAATTTTGTTTCTTCTTTGATTTTATTCCATCAATTTTATGTATTTATACATTTCTATTATTATTTAATTAAACAAAAAAGTAATTTTAATAAACAAAATTATTTTAGCATAATAGAATATATATATATACCGTGTTGTGAAATCAAATATATAATTTTAATAAACAAAATAATTTTAGCATAATAGAATATATATACCGTGTTGTGAAATCAAATATCTTCATCTATATATTTTTTGATTTTTTCAATTTTAACTAATAATTTTTTTTTAATTTATTCATGCAAATGGTGTTATTGATTTATTTAATTAAATATATGCATGTCATTTTGTTTTTAAAAAAATCCACCCATATGCAAAACAGGGGTGTCATTTTGTTTTTTAAAAAATCCACCCATATGCAAAACAGGGGTTAAATAGCTAATGCAATAGAAAACACGTGGAACCCATTGCAAAATCCAACATCAAGACCAACGATGCTCCATTACAAAACGCAGCTCTATTAATATTACAGTAACGCAGGCCCCACGAATGCGGACATAAAACCCAACCAAACAAGCGAGAACAGGCACAAAGCAACAGGTTGCAAGGCAAGGCAGAGCAGGTACGGCCCCATGGCTGTTGAATCCTCAGCAATGTGAATTTCCGATTTCAAAATACGATTTGAAATTCAAGTTTCAGTTTTCTTTTTAATTCTCACAAATGAAGGCTAGAAATGAAGATCAAATCCACTGTTAAGATTTATACTATTTACTGGTGAATAATTGAGTGTAGTTCGATCTGTACTGGATACAACTTCAAGTTAATTCCAAGAACATGGTTGCAGAAATGAGTGGAATGATGAAGTGGAGCCAATAAAAGGGGTGGAACGTAAAGGATTTGGATTTTTTTATCAGCTCAAGTTTGCAAGGGATGGCAAAGAGGATCACAAGTTCAGCAAATATTGACAAGAAAGAGGACAAAAATTTTATTTCTTACATAAAATACTTCACCATTTGAACTTCTTTCTGCTTGTAACCACATTTCTCGTAAAATGCTTTGTTCTCAAGACTGCAATCAAGAATCACCTTATAGCACCCCATTGAATGAGCATGATCTGTAAGAAACTCAATAATTTTCTTTCCTAATTGCATCCCTCGGGCAGCAGAATCAACCACAACATCTTCGATATGTCCAACTTTACCACAATTCCTCAAGAACTTCTTTTCAATAAAAACACTCCCAGTTGCAATAATCTTCCCAGAACGATCATCTTCGATCACACAAATAAGATGGTTATCACCATATGAGTTGATCTCTTGGAAACGCTCTTCAAACTCCTTATCCGAAACAGAGTCACAAATGGTTAATTGTTGCAATAGCTCTATGAAACCTTTGCTTTTATCTAATATCTCTAGTTTCCGGACTCCAAACTTGTGCTCAGCATCCATTGAGCTGTGGTGCAACTCTAGTTCAATGACGAAAACATTAGACCAGCTGAAACTAAAGAGCATGAGAAAATCAAAACTCACAGATTATACAGACTAATTAGAGATGAAAAAGAAACAAAGTCCTGTTTCTTTATTTAGACCCTATCCTTTAAGTTTCTAAATTCCAAAAATTTATAGAAAACCTAGTATCCTCTTTCATATGACTAGAATATCATGACTTTCTAATCAAATGCATAGCATAATCTAGCGCCCTCCCGAACTACAGCACTAAGAAAAAATGTCATAACAACAACATTTAGCTTATTATTGCTTGTTTACTGAAGTTCAAGTTTATAAGATCTAGGCAGGCGATCATCATCCTTGAAGCTCGAGTGAAAGTCATCACAATAACAACATTGGAGAAATTCATAGCTTTAAGAAAAAAAAAAAAACAAAAACTCAGATTAGAATGATGCTATTTGATTATACTTTGTGGAGGATGAATTTTTTCACAAACAAGATAATAACATCACAAAAAAAAAAACAAAAAAACCCTAAGACAGCTATTATGGCATTTTACTTCTCCGCGAGTGGAATGCAACATCAATTCAACTGTCCCAAAAGTTACACTTTCTGACAAGTGCTTCCACAAATCAGTCTTTCAATTAGTTTCCCTTCCTGTTTAAGCACTGCATATAAAAACTATTTCTTTTTAGCCCTAATTCTTGTAGAAGAAAGAACATCAAGTTTTTTACTGTCATTACCTTGAATTCCCAAAAAGAAACCCTACTTGTTACTTCCAGTCAACGGCTAATAAACAAGCAATGGTGACCTAAGATTCTGGTTCCCTGGTAAGTGGTACGGATCTACGTAATGCAATTCCATTCTACTTTTTTGGGTTAAATTCGTGTTGAACGAAATCTTCAATCTCTGAATTACACTTACATTATTAAACAAATTTGATACCACCAAGACTCTTTCTTTCTAAAAAAAGACACCTACCTACTCACGCACGAGATTAAACATGATGAAAGCTAAATATACCAGAAAAGAAAAGGAGATCAGAGAAATAAGAAAAAAAGACGAAAAAAATCAAAGGATCCGTTGAAGATTGTCTTACAGTGGAAGCTTGTGCTGGCGCAGTCAAGGTGTTTGATGCAAATGGTTGTGAGAGAGTTGCAAACTTGCAGATATAGTAAAAAGTTTACTGTATTTAACATGTAGGCTGGGCTGGGATGGGCTGGGCTGGGCTGGGAGGATCAGGATTCCTTGATTTCAAAGTCAGGCCTGCTTATCCCAATCTTTTTTTTTATTACTAAATACTTTTATATATTGGGTTGTTAATTATTATTTTTTCATTAGTTTCTATATGATTGTGAACAACAAGGTATGATTTTAATAAAAATAATTTTTTGTAATTTTATAAAATAAAAAATTAATTTTTAAGTCATAAAAAAAAATATTTAAATGATTATAAACTTTAATGTAAATTTGAGGGTCCTATAACATGGCAAGCAAGCATAGATTCATCTTATATTTAATGAATTTTAATTTTTTTATTATTGACCTGAATATTTAAATTAATTTGTATATATCTTAACTAATTTTACATATCCTAAAATTAATAGCTATAAGATGTGTGAAACTTTAACTAGTAATTTAAAAGGTAAATTCAAGAATCTGACTAATGGGATTTTTAGGTATTCCCGGTTTGAGGTGAGGAGCAAGAAAAATATACATGACATCATCGCAATTTAATGTCGTTTTTTCCAAATTACTGACTAGTTTGATTGACTTTGTTTTTGCTTTGAATTGGTTTTTTATAATTTTAAATTATTTTAATATACTAATGTTAAAAATAAATTTTATAAAAAATTAAAAAAATATTACTTTAATACATTTTAAAGTTAAAATAAAAAACACTTTAAAAAACAACTTTAAATATTCTCTTGTTTGGGAATATGCTGTATTTTTTAAAAAATTAAATTTTTTTATTTAAAATAATTTTTTATTTGAAATAATTTTAATTTATTGATATCAAAAATAATTTTTTTAAAATAAAATAAAATATATTATTTTAATTCATTTAAGTCAAAAACATTTATTTATTTCAGCAAGATCCACCAGGCACCTGTAAGGCTGCAATCGGGGCATTATTACATAAACATTCCTCATCGTATCAGAATAATATCTCCCCCCTTGAACCTTTCCACCATGCACGCATGCACTCAGTACCCAGTAATTTGGCATGGGGCTTTCAAGACAATCGGAAGCGTATAATAATCAGGGGTGATGCTAACATGGGACATGGATCCATAGATTTGTAGTGCTTTGTTAGGAGTATATAGTCTAGTATAACATCTTAATGATGTTGTTCCAATGGAATGGGACACTGGCATAACTTTGGTTCAAGTCTCGTATGCCCTGCAGTTTGATAATTGGGTTGCTATGGTTTTATCCGGGTCTTGGCGTGCTGGTGGTGGCTTTGTTGGGAGCTGAGAGTCAAAATGTGTGGTACTTGGAGCAAGACTGTGATGGAGGAGTTTGGATGCTTGAGGTTTCCAAAGCCCGAGTAGGCGACGGTATTGGAACAAGTTGATGCACATGTCGAAGGACCAAAAAGATGCTCTGTTTTTCTTGTATCTACAAAACTCCAGTTCGACAAAGACATTTTGGACTGATTGTGAGAGGTATATAACAAAGAGTCATAGGGACAACCAAAATTTCATTTCAATTTGAACAGTCCAATTACAATGACTAACAAGAGCTTCAACCGAACTCCAACACAATTGTGTGGGTTGGAAAGATCTGTATAGGCTGCTTCACGTCAAACCATAAGGTTCACCAAACAGTGTTCTACTCAAGAGTTATTCAGGCATTTTCTATCTGAACCTGACTTCTATAACCTAAAAGGCAAAGACAGCATTACTGTTGGGAATATGCAAGATCATCTGCTACTATGGGAGGAACAAATCTGCAACCTTGAAGAGTCTGCTCAAATATATGACCAACTTTGAGCAACTTAGCCTGCATTTACAGTAACACACACAAGTAATCAATAACGTTCTTGCTTGCTCAACATTTGAAATAATACCAACCATTCACAACAAAAGATAGCAAAGGTTTGATATAGTTCTCCTTAAACAAGCATTTGCCATTTCTCTATGTGCTTCATAGCAAAATGCCACGACCATCTCACACACGTGCTTCATAGCAAAATGCCACATAGCAAAATGCCACGACCATCTCACACATTCATCAAGCTAAACTAGTCTATAATCATATGTTTACTTCTGGTGAGTGATGACTAGAGTCGTAAGGGTTACAGAAAAAAGACCTGACCAGTGCACAACATGAACAAATGGTGTTTCAAGCATGCTTCAAGGAAAGGATTAATGAAAGCAAAGCACAAATGATTGAATAATAGCACTAACATGAACCAATCAGGGAGAGCAATTTCAGTCTGACCTAACAGATACCCAACCCAATCCAAGTGGAAAAAACCCAGATTTCACCTAACTGGAGGGGCACAGGACAGAGCAGGTTTTTGCAGCCCTGCCCCGCATCTAAATAATATTTATTTTGTATATATTGTTAATTTATTAGTTTGTTGCTTAACTTTTTACATTATAACTATATCTAAAAACCAAGGAGAATGAAGGCCTCAAAGCATGCTTGACAACATGGCATGAAAACTAAATTAACGTGAAAAAAACACCACCATCATCATAAAAGGAGAGACTATAAGTTCTCTTATATTTCATCTAACCATGAATAACATGATATATTGTCTATCTTTCATTGTTTTTTCCAACAATAAATTACTTAGTCTTCTTCAAATCAACTATTAACAACCCAAATCCAACATGGATTACATTGAAACCTGACCAGAATCAGACCTGCTTTAGTGCTAGGGATGTGTAGGCAAAAAACCTGGCTCAACTGAAGCTGATCCTACTTCCAAAACCAAAGGTACAACTACCTAAGAAAAAATACAGATGTAACTATCCCAAATTTGGTCCTCGCCTAGAGCTAATACCTCCTTGGAATCCGTTCCCCCCTAATTGCTCCTTATTCTTATATCTTCCTATACTACATAACCATCCATTTCTCTTAGTTAAAGTTTTTCAAAGGAAAAAAAGGTGAACTTCGTATCTCTAAGCCATAATAGAATTTGTAAAAATTACAAGTTTTCAATAGAATACCTCATCAAATGCTGCACCAATCATTTGAAGACCAACAGGAAGTCCTACAGGCCCCCCTTCAACAAATCCACATGGCAAAACCAATGCAGGTAGCCCAGCCAAGTTAACATTGACCTGCAAGCGAGGATATAGTTGCTTAATGTGAGAAACAAACATAAGAGTAATCTTGGCTGCAGGAAATAAATGGAATGACTGTAAAGAACCAATGAAAGAAAAAATTCTGGAGCAAGAAAAAAAAAACAGATGAAATCAGAAGGCAGGATATGTCATAACAATTCTAAGGATTCAAACTATTTTAACCAAAATAAACCACAACTCAAATTTTCAGAAATCTATGAAGCACAGTTTCTTGGAAAAGTAATGAATCTGTGTTGGATGATGAGGATTTCAACTTTTGTCTTGTAACAGCACTATTAGTCTGTTATTTACCTGCTTTTGTGTTTACATGGTAAAACAGATGGTAGAGAAACATAAGACTTGCCGTATAAACACTGTCCAACATTTTTTTACTTCACTGCAGTTTAGTTCTCAAAACAATAATATCACTCTCATAGTGAAGATGCATTTCTGGCGAACAAACAAGAGAAAATTAGCTAAACCAACTTGTAGAAATTTTTCCAGCACCTGCATGGTTCGCTTATAGCAAAGCAAACAAGAAAAAATCGACGAAATATTGGTCCAAGCTATTCTACAAGTCCATCACGGTCCTCTAGTAAAAACATGATTGGTGAACATTCTGTAGCCACATGAAATTATTCCAATAATAATTACTTTAGGGGCTGAATTTCAACTAATACAATATTTATACCATATTTGCAATTCTGGAACTATATACTAAAAAAGGTCCAATTTGTAACTATAGAGTATGGATAATTGGAGAAACCATACAATTTGAGGCGCCATATTCAACAAAGGACTGAAATGCTATACGCAAAAGGAGCCAATGGTTCAGGAGGATAAGGCAGGATCTATGACTACTACTTGGAACCGTGAGAGAAATGTGAAACGTGGCATGATAGGTTTGAAATAGGGCTCCTTAAGGCCAATCAAAGCTGGCCCTAACCATTTCTGGTGAAATTTGTGAGTGTAACCATGTGACACCTTGGACATGTGGCACCTGCATAGCCATTGGTGTACTTGACACCTGGTAACAGCCATGCTGTCACACCTCTTGCCTATAAATATCCCTTGTTTATGTCATTTGAGGGATTGCTGAACATTTTTGGGCTTCATAGCTTCTCTCTCTAAGGACATCTCTGGTAATTACTTTGAGAGCACTCTTTTGTTCTCTCTCTCTAAGTTCCACACTCTCTCTCTAGATTGTTTATTATATATAGCTAAACATTTCCTTTAAAAGAATATCCAGATCAAGAACATCTCTGGTAATTGCTTCGAGAGCACTCTTTTCCTAACTACTGAAACTATCCTTGGAGCACTGATAATCACCTCCCATAAACTCACTTATGCTGGGATTGCATGTTCCTCCAAAGGCCTCTCTCAAATGCATTTCCTACTTACGGTGTTATTTATATACAAAACATCCTTGCTATCCATTCATCTGCTAAGGAGCTGCTTCACAGTTTCCAACCCATGTTCACTTCAAAACAATACCCAAATTCCACATATAAAGATCCAACACCATATATCTTCTGATGCCATTTTAGTGCACTTAAAGGTCAAGTACCGACCCAAATCTATTTAATCTTTATCATTCTCTCAAACAACAAAAGTATACCAATTGTTAACTCTAGAACTGCAGCCTGCACAAACCATGCCTTTTAATTTTTAACGTAAGGCATTATCTCCCTCCATCTCTCCCTCTCTCTCCCACCATTTCAAAACAGGAAAGAGGGACAGGGAATGACATGAACGGGCAAGTTAAACATAAAGCAGCAGAGAAATTCTCACAGTCATAATGTCGCCTGCATACATTGCCAAAGGATCATTTTTCTTTTCGCCTGTAAATATTGAGAGCAATTATGTCATTACCTATTAAATTGAATCATTATCAAAGCAAAGGTATGGATAACATGTCCGCCAAAGCCAAAAAGTTGTGGGCACCATACCAATTTTATACGCAGCAGATGGCGCCACAGGAGAAATTAGGATGTCATTATCATCTAATGCATCCTTGAAGCTTTTCCGAATTAAGGTCCTCACCTGAAACACTATTATAATCATGAATTTCTTCTTGAAGACCTAAAGTTCTTAAAATAACTGGGTTTAATAGGAATTTTTTATGTCAGAATTCAGATTCTCTAAAAATCATGAAACTGTAACCAAGAATTTAAGTATCCATCTTCAAACAGTAAAGCTTAGATACTCTAATTGAAGGAAATATTTACCTGTTGGGCACGCTTGTAGTATGCGTCATAATAACCAGCTGAGAGCGCATATGTTCCCATCAAGATTCTCATTTGGACCTGAAAATATGCAATAAATACTACTTCAAGGGTCTTGTCTGTGCATGGCTAATCTGTACTTTCAGTTGAAGTGATAATAGCCATAAGCAGTCTATTATAATGGGAGCTGGTGATAATACCTTGCAACATCTCAAATAATATTCGACTATACCATTTTATTTTCCAAAGAAAAAAGAACAGAACAACTTCTTTACAATGACTGCCAGGGTGATACATACCTCAGGACCAAATCCTTTTGCTCGGGAATCATTATAAAGAGCATTTAACTCTTCAGCAAAAACTTGGTTCCCATACCTACATGCCAATGTAGAAGAATGATTGCTTGTCTATATATCTAGACAATATAGATATGCAAGAAGAGGCAAAAACTGGACACCAACAAAAACAATTTTTTCTTCTTTTTTTTTAAATTTGTATGGGGTGCTTAATATTATAAGCAGCTACAAAACTGTTTGAAATAAACCAAGATAACTTGTTTATAGCCCAACTGTGATCTTATTTTATACTACATTGTACAGGCAGAGAAATGGAATATGACTCAAACATATGAAACAAACTTCACAATGCGAAATCTGTAAACACTCATAGCTCTATACGCCTTAACTTAATTTAAAATGTTTACCATGTCATCTTCTGTCTAAACTGGAAGTGCTGAATTACATAGAACCATACAACATCTATAGTTCCGTTGAAAGCACTAAAATATCAAATGAGAACTAACAGTCAGAGAATTACCTGACACCATCATAACGTGATAAGTTGGAAGATGATTCTGATGAAGCAAGAATATAATAGGCTGGTAAACCAAGGGAGAAAGATGGCAATGAGACCTGTAAATCAATTCGCCAAATAGGAAACAAAAAGTATCAGCCAAATCTGTTAACCAAAAAACACATGTCTGCTGAGTAAAGGTTATAAGTTAGACCTCCGTCACAGTACATCCTAGTTCTTCAAGATGTGAAGCGGCACCACTAATTGCAGATTTTACTCCATTGTCCACACCATCTTCAAGAGTTTCACGGATAAGACCAACCTTCAACCCCTTCAATGGTTTCGATTCCACAAGATTTATAGAAGTGAATTGTGATAAAAAATCAGGAAACTCCTGAAAAGTGAAACTATTATGGTAAGGAACAGTCTTTTTCTTTTTTGAAACAAAGAATAAAGAAGAATACAAGAAGAAGAATAAAACATCCTCCAAAAAGAGAGTACAAGAAAGAAAATAAAACTAAACAGGGCTTTGAAACCCTATAGATTGATAAACCAGAAAATATAGGAAATCAATCCAAAATGCTTAATTGGAGTTGGGTCCCTCCTAATTGTTCAAGACTTTTGTTGCTGCACTAGCTGGACTGTATGGGTTTCAGAAATATGATGTTTTTCTAAATTCAATTGCTTCAGGATAGCTACTAACATTAACTATTTTTTATTTTTTTTAGATGAGTTATTAGCATTCCAGGAGAATAGAAGAGCTTATTTTACATTAAATCAGACCATAGAGGAAGATACGAAAAAGATCACCTCTCAGCATCCACACCACCCCCTCTTTGATTGGTGGAGTGTGACTATTCTGACCACAAAATCAAACTATTTTATCGTAGATCCAAACTGAAAGATATGCATACTCAAATTCAACGAAAAAGCTCTGAGCAGAAACACAAGAACACCATGGCCATTGCAATCCAGGAGAACTCAATTTCATGTTGGTTCTTTTAGCAACAAGTACAGAATGCATGTTGCATTGATCAACATGCTTGCTTATACGAGTGATGGTGACACTTTCAGCTACAGGTAACTACATTAACTCTTACAGTCCCGTCAATGACCAGAAAAGTCCACGTTTCACTTAATGCATGAAAATTTCAGTTGCTTCCTCTTAAGCAAGCATCAGAATCTGAAGTTTTGTCAGCTAGTAAATTTATGAGACAAACTCACAGTTTCTCAAAGCAAGAAATCAAAGAGAATTGATTGCCCTAGTGGAGAAAATAGAAGAATTCTTACTCGGTTACTACTAGTGGCATCAAATCTATCATGACCAGAAATTACGTGAAGGAGGATGCCAGTATCAGCAACTGAAGTACCAAAGCATCCGATAACATCAAGTGATGATGCATACGCCATGAGCCCAAATCTGGAGACACGCCCATATGTTGGCTTCAATCCAACAACGCCACAAAATGATGCTGGTTGCCTTACACTTCCACCAGTATCACTACCAAGTGACACCATACATTGCCGAGCAGAAACAGCTGCAGCCGATCCGCCTGACGATCCACCAGGCACCCGAGACAAGTCCCATGGATTAGCAGTCACCTGTTAGAAAATGAACAGCAGAAACTGCCAATGCCTGTCAAGTGTTTGTTTGTTTGATTGTTCCCATGAGTCAAAAATTAAGAACAAAGAAGAAGACCTGGAAAGAAGAAGCTTCAGTGGTACTTCCCATGCCAAACTCATCCAAATTAGTCTTTCCAATCAAAATCCCATCTTTCTCCTTCACTCTCCTAACAGCTGTTGCGTCGAACGGAGCCTTGTAGTTCTCCAGGATGCGGGAGCCACCTGTTGAAGGCATGTCAGCAGTACAGATATTGTCCTTGACCCCAACAAGGACCCCAGCAAGGGGGCCGACATCCTCTCCTTTTTCAATCTTGCGGTCGATTAGCTGGGCATCTCTTAAAAGGGTGTCGGAGATGTGGAGGAAGGAGTGGAGGTGGGGCTCGGTGAGGGAGAGGCGGGAAATGTAGGACTCAGCTAGTTGGGTGGCAGTCGTTTGGCGAGAGAGGAGGGCGCGGCGGAGGGTGAGGATCTGAGATGAAGGCGGGGAGGATTGGTCCTGTGAAGCTGAAGCAGACGCAACAGTGAAGAAAGAACGAAGGGGTTTAAGGTGAAGAGGGATTCGAGAAAGGGAGCGAGGGGGCTGCTGCAGTGTGGATAGCATTTCTTTCTTTGATTTCCTGTGAGGAAGAATGATCGGGTCTACTCTAACCTAATCTATGGACGAAAATCATAAAATGGTGGGATATCAGCCTTGTAACTTCTGTTTTGTGGCATGAGATGAGATGAGCTGAGACGAAAAGGCTTATCCAGTTTCGAAATAGTGTGTGACGAGAGAAAGGTTCATGGACATGGCCTCAACCACCTTATTTTTTCTTTTTATGTATTTGAGACCTCGCTTCTCGTGTTTTTTAGACCAGCTTACATTCATTTTAATCTTTTAATCCTAAAATTAATGAACATATAAACCAAGCAACCAAGTTGATGTTGATATGATGCCCATTGAAATCATAGTTGTGGACATTACCAAAAAGAAGAGAGTTCAAATGACAGGGGAGGGGCCAAGAGAATAAATTTGATAAAAAAAAAAAAAAACAAATGAATAATACAACCATTTCATCTTGACATATGATTATACAACTATTGGTACAAGAATGGCAGTTTCTAGGGCCTTTGTCACCTCAAGTCTTCTGTCAGCATGTCAATCACCTTCAAAACTGAGGTCACTTCTGCAAAAGCCGCCACCTAAAAGAGCCGCCACATGCCAGATAAACGCCCGGGATCAAGTTCTTGTATTCGTTATTCATCGAAAGCACGAGCAGGCTATCCTCCTTGGGGCCAGCAGCTCTAAGCTGCACAATTTGCGTTGTGTTCCCTTCTGCCTATGTGTCTCCAATGTTAAAAGACCTACAAGCTGTCTTCTAATTCATCTGGTACATGCAGCTTCTCAATGGCAGCCTGTCAAATATTAAGAAATAAGATGTCAACAGAATGTAACTCCACCCTAACGAAGAAAAAACAAAGGAGGTAAAGTCCATAAATTCAGTTGAAGATTCAAGTTATGGTTTTGACTGAGACCATGAAAAAAAGCTAGATTTCACCTTTCAGGTGAATTAGGCATTCAGTCCAGTTAAAATCAATCTGTGGAGAGAGGGAAAAGGCGTTTCCTCGCTGAAGTTCATGCTCTGACCAATGCTATGAATTGTTGAGTATACAAGGTAAATTTCATAACCCATTTTTCTCAGAAAATAAATTTGCTTTCACGTTTAATTCCCAATGTTAGAAAGCAAGAGATTGTGAAATAAAGCAATCACCTTTATTGTAGCCACGTCGGTTGCTGATGGTTTCAAATCCAAAGCAAGACCAAAGTGAAGCATTGCCTCGTCATGGATGTTACGCCTCTTATAAATTCTACCCATCAAAGCATAAACACTGCTTTCACGAGGAGCATACTCTTTCAGCTCCTTTAGGACTTCTAAAGCCTCACCAAAGCTTTCCAAGCTCACGAGTATATTAGCCTTTTGATACATGGGAAGAGGGTTCTTCTTATCAGCTAAAATTGCCCTCTCCATCATCTCCAGAGCTTCCTCATTTCTCTGTTTTAAAAAAAAAATCAAAAAGGTGGGGAATGAGAAGAAAGCCATAGGACATTATCAATTTTGGAATCTAAAATTTAACAATCAATTTGGATATGGTGCAACCTTTAAGGCATGTAAAGCAGTCCCAAGATAAGACATTATCACCGAAGAACAAGGATTTATTTGGAAAGCCATTCGGAAGTGATGCTCAGAAAACTCGTTTTTCTCTTGCCGAAGATAGACCATCCCAAGCCCATGCCAGGACTTGTAATGCCTAGCATCTATCCGTAGAGCACTCTGGTAACTCTTAATTCCTTTCTCAAAATCCTCCAAGGCAACATATCTGCAAGTAACAAAGTAATTGCAAGAAAATTACATGAAACCTGAATCCAAAATTTAATATGGAACTCTATCATTTGAAAATACAAATATGTCAGTTATCATAAGAAAAGAAAAGGAACAAAAAAAAAGGAACCAAGGGACCTACTCATGACCGCACAAGGTGTGTGCATATGCAAATCTTGAATCAAGCTGTACAGCTCGCTGAAAATTTTTCAAGGCAGTTTCATGGTCTTTCTGCAGACTATAGCAATTTCCAATAGCACACCTGCATGCCCATTTAACCTGAATGAGTGACAAATGAGGATGATGATGATGATAAGAACAGGTAATGATGAATACAGCTGCAGAAAAGTAAATTAAGCACGCTTGATGTTTTAACAAACTGAAATAACCCAGCCTTGTGCTATGCCCAAACTTGTTCAGGTAATGATGAATACAGCTGCAGAAAAGTAAATTAAGCACGCTTGATGTTTTAACAAACTGAAATCACCCAGCCTTGTGCTATGCCCAAACTTGTTTCAAGCACATTCAAATAAGGATCATAATGTCTCTATAACAGATAACATCACCTGTCAACCATCCTAAAAGCAACCACTGAAATGAGCAGATCACCTAGTTAGGCAAAGATGACATGAAATTGTGAATGAATACAAAAGGACCCTTCCCTCATAAATATCCACAGAGCTACAAAAAAGGTATCCAGATTTCAAGATATCAGCTTCATTATGGTACAATTTTAGTAATGATTGAACAAAGCATTCCTGCATCTGAGGGTATATGCTTTACTCTTCGAGGCCCACAAGGACAAGAGAAAAACGAAGTCCAAAAAATAATGAGCAGCGTAGACAACTTTACGGCTGCTTTCGTGAAGAAAAATATGTATAACAGCTCAGAGGAGAAATTTAAGGTGATAACCACCATATAAAACGTGAAAACTAGATTGTGAACAGGTAAAAGAAAAAAAAAAGGCAATGAAAGCACTATATGTTAAAAGGTATAATAGCACTACCAAGATTGAGGAGCTAAACGATCAGTTGATATCAGTTCTTGAGCCAGGTAACTTAACTTCATGTCTTCCTTCAAATGCTGCAACAAATGCAAGAATAAAACTTCATCTAATGTAAGAAATAGATATACCAGAAATGCATGAGTGCAAGCATCAAGCATTACAATTGGAATATAATGACTAGTTTCTAGGAATAAAACCCTATATTATCCTGATTTCCAGCGGCAGAGACCAGAAGTCAAGTATCCTTTTACATTTTAGGAATACGGACTATAAACTAAGCAGAAAGAAGCATGGAACGTGTTACCAGAACCTCCTATATAGATAGACTCACATAAAGAACCGTAGAATATACATCCAATCCTTCTAAACTGTAAGGTGATGCTCGCCTGGCAAGACTGAATGCTCTATCAGCTTCCAAATAATCCACTAATTCAACATATGCTTTTCCAACCTGCATTCAAAATACAAGCATGTCCAATAATGTATAGCATGCAGATGGTATAATATCAAAGCAAACAGTCATTTTGAGAGAAGCACAGATGAGAATGCAAAAAACAAAAAGAAGCATGGGATCCAGAATGGATACATTCCAGTTCTAAATAAACCAAAACTAATGGGGGTGAAAAATAAAGCAGAATCTCTTTAAATACGCAAAGTTAATAAAATTGACTGCTTCTAACCTTAAGCCAGTATTAAAAAAAAATATCACTGATATCATCAAAAACTGATGATGGCAGAGTTTCAAAAGGTGAGTTTAAAACAGTTCTGGAATGCATGCAATTAGATTACAAACATGAAAACTCAAGAAGGAAATTTTTTATGAAAATTTTATTTCCATGACAGTTTTTACATTTCAACTCAAAATAGCATGCACTCAGTTCTGAAATTTCAATACCTATCAATAATTAATTAAGTAAATATGCAATGGTATCTCATATATTCATCATCAATCTCATCACTAGTTTTCTGCGTATCTATCAGTGAGACAAGTGCATCCTAAGCAGCAAGAAAAGAAATTGAGAAGAAAACAAGGTGTTTCATATTCAACTACCGATTTTTACCTGGCAAAGCACCCAGCCTGTATTATAATGCTTGTGTGGTAGTTTCATGTAGACATCCAGTGCATCCTGTACTACCAAGAAGCTAGGTGGTGAAAAACATTCCTCAAAATATTAATAACTTTGATCTTTTAGCAAGCACCAGTTAATACCTGACATCTGTACATGCAAGAAAGTCTATAACCTTCCCCAAGAGTTCTCAGGAGGCCTAATATTTCTAGAGCACCACTTAAGATACATGAAGGACTTGCGATAACTCCACCAACGGGCATGGTTGCTACTTCTGTTTCAAGAGATCTAGAATCCCCAGTGAGTGATGGACTACAATTTGATGATGTATTATTTGCACGTGAATCATCAAAAGCCTCATTCCGTATCCCTTAATAAGATTAAAATCAAAATTTTCAAGCAACTGGTTAGATAGTCAATAAGCAGACAGAAGACCAAAAGAATGCATGCTGCAGAACAATAAAAAATAGCGACAAAAGGAAGATAACTTGATATTTCAACTTAAGTCCACCGCACTAACACAAGCAACATTTCAGCCAACTCCAATGTTAAAACGGATGTACATGTCTACAACTTAGTCAAACAAAAGAAGAACAATCACCTTCATCATAATTTTCATTGACCCATGACTGTCCCTTGCGAACTGTCACCGAACGTATTGCCAAAGAACTTAACTTGGAACCCCCAAGATATTTAGGAGAGTTGTTAGTTCCATTCCCTGCAACCAGTGTAGAACTAGTATTTTGGTTGGCTCCTGCTTCTGCAGCAAGCCTTGTACTTCGCCGAGGGCCAGAATCAGAAAATAACCTCCCAGAAATCTGAAAAGAAATGAGGGGCATTGATGTTGTGGAAACCACTGAACGATTCATTAAATAAAGAAAAGATGGACGGAACAATAGCAGGTTTGACCAAGGCATGTTGACAAAGTCACACAAGATATAAAAACCTTAATAAAAGTTAATGTCAATATAACATGCCTACACAACTAGCAGAATGGAAAGGATGCCTTCAATACAAGGATGAAAATCAATCATGCATGCCCCATGGAGTAATCAAGATGAAAATACATGAAGATGTGTCAACAAGGTCAATTAACAAACTAAAATTCCATAAAACAATTTAGTAAACAGGAAGGTTAAAAAATCCCCCACAAGAAATGCTTACAGGATAAGCTAAGTCTGGACCATGAAGACAAGGGACGACAGAAAATCATGGCACAGATAAACTGAATTGGATAAAGCACAGGGAAAAACAGAAACAAAAAATCTCAAAGGTGCTATATTCAGATCCAAATATAGAAATTTGCATTATGAAATGTCTCCTCATACAAGGAAAACAAACCCACAAATCTTCCTTATTGCAAGTGCAGTATAATAAGTGCTTCACAACTGAGACCTGAAATACTATATCATTTCTTTAAAAAAAAGGCATAGAGTTTCGAAGTTTAGCTAGGAAGAGATATTGGAGACACAAAATTAACAAAAGAAAGGCTGTATTAGAGCTCTTAACCTTCCGCAATTTCCCTTCATCAACAAACTTTCTTCGAGGGGCCTGCATATTAGAATTCACAGTTGACCTTGCACTGTTATCAAAACCAGGCATGCTAGGATTGGAACCATTTGGCTGCATGTTTCTACACAGTGGTGGTGGGGCAACACTCGACAACTGCAAAATATAGTGTCATGAGCAAAAAAATACAAAACGATGGAACATGCTATGGAAAAGAACACCAAATTTAAGTAAACAATGTTTGGAAGTAAACTATATCCTAACCTTACTGTGAGTGCAATATTTCATATTGTATTTAAAAAAAATTAATTGGTGAAAGCAGTGTAACTTAAAAATAAAAAATGAAAGAAAGAAAGAAACACTAATAGTGTTGGTTTTTAGAGCTATAAACTACTATTATTAATTACATTCTATCCGTGTAATATATTCTATAGTTCATAAGAGAAGAGATGGTAGCATATTTGCAGGTTCACCAGCATGAGAAACAATGAATACAGCAGAAAGAAGTCAGATGAAGCAGAAAGGTGTGAGATGTAGTTACTACATGGAAGAACATGTGAACATGAAATGAAAGAATAGGTGCATGTTTCTATATATAGACATAAGAGCACATCGAAGCATTTTGACCAGCATAGTAAAGAAAGAGCAAGAACTGGCAGGAATAAGATAAAATTAATTAGCAGAGAACTTTACTTCACATGAAAATGTTATTTCAAGATAAAGATCAAAAGTCTAGGGAACAAGATTTAACAAAGAAATCAAAGGAATAGGATGAAAAAATGCACAACTGCATTTCAAGTCACAGAATAAACCATGCTTGGTAAGCAGAAAAATGAGGATCAAATTCAAAGATTGAACATTTGACCCTTCAATAAGAAAAATTAACAAGAAATGGTACCAAGATTGAACCTAAGACCTACCCCACCCTTACCATCTGCGTAACAACCCAAGAGCAATAAAGAAGAACAAGCTACGTGTCATTCTCAGAAAATCTACAAAACAAATGTTGGAACAGAGGACAGATTAATTAAAGAATCAATTCTGCCTCACAAGCCCTAAACACAAAGGCTAGCTTCCAATTAGGTGGAGAAAACATGAATCCATAGAGAGTAAACACAGAATTCAAAATATGACAGACCCTCAAATTGGTGAGGCAAATGAAGAATTAGCAAGATAAAAGACGTGGTACATTCCTAAAATTAAACAGTAACCATAATTGAGCATATCTTTTGAGTGCATAAAACAAAGAGGAGTAGATAAGACCAAGTAAGTCGAATCAATAACAAAAATCACATAATGTTACCCAGAAATCTGATTGACAATAGGTAGAAAGTTTGCCCCAAACAAAAAAAAAATACAAAATCAGAAGTTAGTCATTATTTCAAACAAAAAAAGAAGAATTCACTAGTGTTAGAGTTTGAGGTATCAAGCCAGATTTTCTGTATGCTCGTAGCTAGGCATAATTTACATCATCATACCTGTGTAACCATTGGTGAAGGAGTGTTATAAAATGACAGGTTTGGAAGGCCACCATTTGAATGATGACTAGCAGATCCTCCTAACGTAGTGGCTCCATGATAATTTCCAGGAATATCTCTTAGGTTATTCCCTTGTGGGTGTTTTGACTGCCTTGGACTTCCATCTTCCAAGCCAAAGTTTCTAGCAGAAACTAAATTACGATCCTCATTGGATATGCTCAAGTTCTGGGATGCTGATGCATGATTCATGTGCTGCTTTTGAATACAAAGAGCAGCTGCTTCATCAAAAACTGCAGCTGCTTCTTCAGCAGCACCTAAAACATTGATAAAAAAAAAAGGCCCATATACCATCAGGGAAAAAATATAATGCTCAAGTAGATGACCATCTTTTCTTTTGATTTGAACCAGAGGCTGGTGGGCCAGAATTGCCAAAGACACAGATTTGCACAGATGTTCAATGGCCATACCTAATATACAAAGCTCCTCATAGGCAGCCCAGAATAAAGGATCTATAGATAAAGCTTGCTTAAAGTGATGGATGGCACTTTTGCTTCTATCAGTATACCTGAATCCAAATGAACTTAAAGGAATAAGATATTGATATATTTAACCAGGATATAAAAGGAGATGCGAATAAATATCGCCAGACAAAATTTAATAATTATGCTGGTTCAGAAATTCAAATATGAAACTAAAACCAGGATACTTCTTTATAGTAAGGTATTATAAACAACTAAGGAGAATGCTTTTAGAATATCAAGAAGCTTTGGATGATACATGTGCAGTTCTACAGCCTTTTGAAAGGGAAATTAATATTTTAAAATCATTTCATAAAAAATTTATGATTCGAATCAATGGCTTTTATAAAATTTTATGAAATCAAGAATTTCAGATTTTCAAAGAATCGATGGAAATATTAAATTGAGGGCATCATTCTCTCTTCTGTTAGCATTTTGCAGAGCACACAGACAGTAGAAAGAATCTAGAAAGTCAAGAAAAAGAATAATTTTATATCAATTATTCTTCCTTTCTTGATATTTTTACAGTGATAAATGAGAATATAGGCTTGTACTTGAAACAAAAGTTTAAGGATCTTTTCATAAACTATTCTCTTAATTCTAACAAGGAAAACTGTTTGTAACTTGCATTTTACACATAACTAAAGCAAAAGACAACAAAGTTCTTGTGATAGTTAATCATTAAATATTTGGGAAAGAGGTAAGCGACCTGTAGATAAGCCCGAGAAGGTAATGCCCAGGTGCACCATTTGGAACCTGATAGGGGAGAAACAACATGAGCAAATCATCAATGCCAAGAAATGTGAGTCAAAAAGCACACAACTGCACCCAGCATTCAACAATGATGAATTTTAGGACTTCAATCTCGTATCTACTATGGCAGAAAATGCTGATAAAAACAGCCTGTTTTGTGGATGAAAGGTACTGTAGAAAAGGCAAACAATTTTTAGTTCAGAGTTTCAATAGGCACCTCTAAACCAGGCTCATTAGTAGGACATAATGCAGCTTCAGCTTCATTTAGAAGATCCATTTGAAAGCATGATATCGCAAACAAGTAGCGGGATTGAGCCATTTGTGTTCCTACAGATAATAATGAAAAGAAAAAAGCTGAAAGATACATGAATACACAATGCTTTTAATGGATCAATGGGAGAGGGAAAAAAAATCCACGACAAGAAAGAACACAATGACTAAATAAATTAAGATCATCCTAAGTTAACAACTATCTGAAAGCTGAAAACATGAAGACGCATACTACCTTTTAGAATATGATACGCAGCGTATGCTTGATTATTTTGCAGATAACATCCTGCTAACAATTGCAAATTTGTCTGCATAAACAAATGCAATCATTTTGAAGTAAGGTAAAATTTAGTACAACAAAAAGAAAAATAAATAAGCATATAACATTTGTATCAAAATAGATTATGAAGACAGAGGAACTGGATGAGTGAGAAAGCATATCCTCAAAATTTGAGGAAACATTGTCAAAATGAACATGCAACTAGTTAAGATATTTCGTAAACCAAGACTCCAGGTTTCATCTAGCTATCTTCGTAGTTTGATTCTATAGCAGCAGTGAAGCAAGCAGTGAGTAAACAAATCCAGTAAAAATCCTCTTCCTATTAGCCCAAAATTCCATAACTCACAGGTATCAAAACCTTAACCCTTTTATAGATAAATTCTACAAATTTAGTTAATTTTTAAATGTCAAATTCACATAACAAATCAGAATTTCGGACGTTTTTGTCCCGGTGTTTCCCAGAAAAATAATAAGAAGAACTAAAGCGACGTAGAGCTCCAATCAGTCCCGAATCGCCATAAAATTATCAAAAAGAAAAAGAAAAATAACCGATCTTGCCAGTAAATAGTAAGACCCCTGACTGTTCTTGAGAAACCAATAAAAATTACAGACACTGTGTTTGCAACCTGTAAAAGATTATCCCTTTAATTTTCTTGCGGTTTCTCGGGGACCAAACAAAATGGGTCGAAGTTAAAAAAAATCGGAGCTTTTTGGGATACCTCGGAAGGGAACTCGGCGCAGAGCCGTTCGCACATGAATATGGCGTTTCGATGCATGAAATGGCGAAGACTGTGGTTTACACAGTCTACTAGTATCGCTTCCATCTCTTCTTCTTCTTCGATTGAAAGAGAGAGAAAAAAGAGGAAAAAAAAAAAAAGAGGGGTTTTCTGGTTTTTGGGGGTTTCTTGAGGTTCAAAATGGGATGGCACGTGTTAGCTTTTATTTCAAATAATGCCTCACGTACGAGAGATTGTCCAGATAATTCATAGTTGATGCTCCCTGTCTGGGTTAGTCGTCTATGGTGTCACCCCCTCTTCTTTTGATATTTCTTAAAGTGATAACTAAGATTAATAACTTATTTTAAAAAACAAAATTATTTAATTATAGTATAATAAAAATAATTAATTATAAATTAAATATTAGGTTGCAAAAACCTCATAAAAATAAAATAAAATAAATTATAAAATTTAATTTTTAATTATTTTAATATCAAATAAAAAAATAAAAAAATAATTTTGTTAGAAGAAATTAAGTTCATCGAACTCATGAATATATCTATAAAGTTAAATATATCTATAAAGTTTAATAATATAATTTTTTAAAATAATATATTTTTAATTATATAATAAAAAATAATTATTATAAATTTAATATCAACTAAAAAATTATATCTTGCAAGTAACATCTTATAAAATCAAATATCAATTTAATGTTATAATATATATTTTAACATCTTACAAAATCAATTATCAACTTAATATAATAGTATTTTTTCAATATCACATTAAATATTTAAAAAATAAATTAAAATAAATTATTAACTCAAAATCTTTATAAACACCTAATGTATGGAATAAAATGAATAATAATGAAGATTTAATAACTTTAGAGAAAAAAATAAATTAAAAAAAAATACAAAACAATTATAATAAATAACAGTAATTATTGATATAAACGAATAATATTTTCTATATATCCTATTAAAAGTATTTGTTTCTATGGTTTTATTGTGTTTTTTATAACGTATTTTTTAAATTATTGTTTTATATTATTGTTTTATGTATATTTTTAAATTATTTTGATGTATAGATATTAAAAATAAAATTTTAAAAATTAAAAAATATTTAATTAGATTTTTAAATAAAAATATCTTAAAAAATAATAATTAAATTTTTAAATAAAAATATCTTAAAAAATAATTGTTGCTGTAGCATCAAATACTACTATAATATAATGTAATTTTTTAAATATGGGGTTAACGGAGGGCAAACAAGCTTAAATTCTACGCTTGTAAAATTTAACTCTCTTTAACTCCTTACCCAACATGACCCTGTATGATGAAACATGTAGTAAATTGGTGAAAAGCAATTGCCGTTTCATTCAAAATAAAAACACAAATCAATTTTTAAAATCCCTAATTGTATTGATTTTAATAACCGTTTTAGAATTTACCTCGAAACACTGCGTTTTATACTTATAAACAGCAATGGTAATGGAAGCACAAATCATTTGGCATCTCATTAATCTTTATAGCAAAAAACGACAAGAAATATCATCTTCAAACAATGAAGAAGCATTAGAAGAGCACAAATTATTTTGCCATTTCTTTTGTGTGCTAGCATTTGATCGGGGCACAATGTTGTTTGGAAAAAAATTGAAATTTGATTTTTTTTTGAAATTTTTTTATATTTTGAAATTATTTTGATATGTTAATATTAAAAATAAATTTTAAAAAATAAAAAATAAATTATTTTAATATACTTAAAAAAAATACTCTGAAATAACCTAATTATCTTGTATGCTTGACTTGACCTATTTGCTATTGTTTGTTTTTTCAAGATTTTTTTTTGTTTTGTTTTCAAATACACCATCAACACCCTTGATTTATAGCAATGAAAAGGGTGTTTGTATATATGGTTAAAAGTATTTTTGTTTAAAAATATATTAAAAAATTTTATTTTAAATATTAACAAATTAAAATATTTTAAAAATATAAAAAATATAATTCCAATAAATTCCCAATCCCACAAAAAGTAGAAATGGATCATTACCAAGCCCACTACTCTTTGCCACCACCAAACCCATGATTTTCATCGCCACTGTTGTTGAAAGCACCATAGCCACTCCGACAGCACCCTGCATCATTAAAGACACCATTCTTGCCACCATCAAACCACCACCACCATCCTTCATAAACTATCTTCAAATCCACCATTACCGAATCTTCTGATATTAACTCTAGATACCAAATTCATCTCCCACTGAATTTATTTATATCTTATAAAAAGAAATTAAGTTCTTTAGGTAATTCGAAAGAAAGACAGAGAGATATAGATTTTAGAAAAATGAATGGAGGGATGAAATATAAAAAATAAGTAGAAAAATTAGGGTTGAGTTTCCAATTTCAGGAAAGTAATTCAATGGCACCTTTTTTTCTTTTTTGATAGGATGATACAAAAATAAGAGTACAATGACGTGTGAAAGTACGAGGATGAATTTGTTTTTACAGCTCAACTTGTTTTTGAAGGTTATTTTTAAGTTATTTTTGTTTAAAAAATAATTTATTTATTTATTATGTGTTTTTTAATAATTTTAAGATATTGATAAGTATACAAATAAAAAATATTATATTAATATATTTTCAATCCATAAATAAATAAATAAATAAATAAATTTATAAAAATACATTACACTACACTATCAATCACACACAGCAACCAATGTATGCATCCATTGAAGATGCTTTAGCACAATATAATTATTAATGCATATTAGAAAGCAAAAGCATATAGCTTAGATCAATGGATTTTTTGGTATTTTTTTCATGATTTTTCTATTATGAGATAATGACAGTTAGATCTTTTGAAAAATTAAATTAAAAAATAATTACTAAAACATGCAACACTCACTGGAGGCACTCGTATCCCTTAAAAGACACTTATATCCTTTAGAAAATGTGTAAAACACCTCTATACTTCCTAAAATAGTTGACACATCACATGAAAGTGCAACTAATGCAGAGGCTCGCGCAAGGCATTTCATGATACTTAGGTGGTGTTTGGGTTTTTTTCTTCTTTTTTATCTTTATCTTCCCCTAAAACGCAACACACACTAGAGGCACTCGTATCCTTTAAAAGACACTTATGTCCTTTGGAAAACGCGTATAACACCTCTATACTGCCTAAAATAGTTGACACATCACATGAAGGTGCAACTAATGCAGAGGCTCGCGTAAGGCATTTCATGATAGTTAGGTGGTGTTTGGGTTTTTTACTTCTTTTTTATCTTTATCTTCCCCTAAAAAAACATGTCGATCTAGTTAAAATTAAAGGTTGTCTTTTAATTTTTTAATTTAAATTATGGCCTTCATTTTTTTATTGTTCTTTATTCATTTTGATTATTTTTTATTAATTTTTCTCAATTCCATCTCTTATCTTTTGATTCAATTTATTTTTTATAATAAATTTGGCCCACATTCCTTTATTTTTTTAAATTAGATTTTTTTTCAATTTCATCATTTAATCTTTGATTTGTCTAAGATGGAACTTTTTTAATTTTTTTAATGAGATAATCTCAATTTAATAATCTAGGACACGATTACGGAATTTTAACTTGTATTAATATCAATTTTTATGTTTTTTTTCATCAATTTTATTTTTTAATTTCCTCATTCAATATTAAATTTATTAAAAATTAATCTTCTTTATTGTTTTTTTTACTTTGCTTTCTATGACGAAAACTTGTCCTCGCAACCCAAGCCACATATTTGTTATGCTAGCCTATATTGAATTAAGGCTCTTACATCATTTAATTTTATTTTTATATCAAATTTTTTTTTTAATTGCTTTTTTTTTTCAGCCTTTAGTGTTGGATTATTAAGGATTGAGCTTCTTTATTTTTTTTATGTAGTCATCCTTGTCTCATAATTTGGATTACGAGTATGAAATGTTAGTTCGGGTTAACACTATTCTTCTTTTTTAATAGTTTTTTAAAACCTATTTTCTTTTTTATTTTCAGCCTTGGATGTTGATTTTATTAAATATTAAATATTTTTTTCTATATGTTTTCCATGAAGATATCTCAATTTTAGAATCCTATTATAGATTTGATATACTAACTCAAATTAAATCAATATTTTTTTTTAATTGCCTTTTGTTTTCACCTTTAGCATCAAGATCTATAACTAAATTCATGACATTTTATTTTACTTCAAAACATGTTCGTCTCGCTTTAATATTATTTTTTAGATTATAAAAGAAATTATTTTGGCCTGGAGTGAAACGGGGGCACCTATCTAGTTTATATTAGATAATTACTTCAGATTTATTCAAAATTTGTTTTAACTTCATCCACAAATATTTGATTTTAATTTTTTTATGTTGAATTTGATTCCATTCTTTTCTTTGTTTTTGTTTTGTATTTTTTTCAATTTAATCCCTTAATATTTTTTTTAGTTTAAGATTTTTCTTTATTGTTTTTTCATTGTCAAGGTCACGATTTTTAAAAGTTAACACGAGTTAATTTTGATATGTTTTAAATTATTTTATAAAATTAATTAATTTTTAATTTTATCATTTAATATATATTTCTTAAATTGGTTTCTATGCTTTTCTTTTTACTTTTTTTTTATGTGGGGTTATATCAATCTTGGGTTGGCTAAAAAAAATTCATTGATTTTTTAATTATTTTTTGTTTCAACACTAAGCATTTTTTTATTGATAATTTTAATTCTTTATTTTTTAGGTTTGCCTTTTATATGGTCAGTCCTGATCTCATGACCATGTAAGTTTCAAAAGTTCATACAGGTTGACTTTGATTTTTTTTAGATTCTTTTTAAAAATTAATTATTTTTTAATTTCATTATTTAACGTATAATTTTTTAAAAATGAATCTTTGTACTTTTTTATTTCAATTTCATCTCCATGAGTCTATCTTAGTCTTGTGCCCATGATCTTCGTGGTTGCAAGACAACCCAAGTTAACCTAGAGTTTTTTTTTTTTTTTTTTCAGTTTTCTCATTCAATATTAAGTTATTTAATCTTCATGTTAGCAAGATAACCCAAGTTAATCTAGATTTTTTTTCATTATTTGTTTTTTTTTTTTAAGTTTCCTCATTCAATATTAAGTTAAGTTATTTAATCTTCATGTTAGCAAGATAACCCAAGTTAATCTAGATTTTTTTTCATTATTTGTTTTTTTTTTTTAAGTTTCCTCATTCAATATTAAGTTAAGTTATTTAATCTTCATGTTAGCAAGATAACCCAAGTTAATCTAGATTTTTTTTCATTATTTGTTTTTTTTTTTTAAGTTTCCTCATTCAATATTAAGTTATTTGATAGTTAGATTCACATTCAATATTAAGTTATTTGATAGTTAGATTCACATTCAATATTAAGTTATTTGATAGTTAGATTCAAGGTCTCTGCTATGAGATTAAATATTTTAATTAAATAATAATTTATTTAATTAGATTCGTTTATAAATATTTCAGTCTATGATTATTAATTTTTTATATCAAAAAACAAGGTGGAAAAGCCTATATTTTCATTTTTTTAAAAAAAATTATCTAATCCATAGCAAAATGCAAGTCACGTAGCTGACTATACCATATGTTAGGATGAAATATAATTACAAAATATTAATATATATTTTGAGTGAAAAATATAATAATTGTAGTAGTCTTACCAAATTTCTAATACACCAAGATCTTAAGGCAGTAGGGAAACATTCAACATCTCTATTAATATTAGTAGAGATGATATATTTAGTTTAAGATGATAAATTTATCACTCTGGTTTGTGAGCAAAAACACTTTTTTCCTTTTTTATTTTTTTATAATTGCACTTTTACACCCTAAAAAGTTGGGGTAAAGTTTGATGTTAGTAAAATTGCATAAATCTATTGTATTCTCTCTCTGGATTCATTTATCTACTAATTGGGTTGCTGTTCTTTTATGTACTCAGCATGCAGCGTTGGTTCTTTAGGTAACTTCCCGAGAATGACACTGAATTTTGATCTTCGTTATACCTTTGGGTCCCTGGCCAAATGATGAGGCGGGCTTCAAGCTGTCTGATTTTCTCTGCCGGATGCCCGTTTTTTCCTCTGTTACTTTCTCCAATAGTTTAACCTCCGAACGTATTCGTCTACTCTGCTTATCATGCATGTTTTACCGGAATGAACTTGGACGGAGTTCAAGCCGCAATTTCTAGAAGACAATTTCCCCTGCTATAACATTTATCTTGCAATAATCTAAATACTACCAAGGGCATATTATGTAATAGTCTGTTGCCTAAAATTCCTATCAGACAGATTTTTAAGTCCATGACAGCGTATATCAGGCACAGCATTTCACAAAATGAACAGACTCCCACAATTCATTTCCCATTATGAGGTTCGTTGTCTATGAAGAAGAGTTCTTCCTACATTCCCAAAAATAAGCAAAACTTTTATAATAAATAAAACTAACAGACGATTAAATGGGAAACAACAGTAAAGTCACTTTAAATGTGATGTTGGTGGAGAAAACTAAAGAACTTTCATAAAGAACCATGGAGGAAAAAAAAAGGGTAAATAAGCTTTGCCTGAGAAATCAAAACAAACAACAAAATACGACTCCTTTGAAAATTTCTGGTATTTGTAAATAATATACGATACCAGAATAATGCCTAAATTTGCATCCCTAATGTCCTTGCAAAAGCAGTTTTCTCTCCTGAAAGAAAAATTTGTAGCATAATGGCACCTACAATTCAAATTCATGATAACTTGTTAAAAGCAATGCCCAATGAGTGCAGCTAAAAATAGAAATGCTATGTGATTAAGGAGCGTGACCCAAAGAGGATTGACCTTGTAGAGAGAGCTGTCCAACCAAGAACAACTCAGGACTCAGCAAACTTCTAAGCAAACACACTGGAGTCGATTTGCTGAATATTTGGAAAAATCTGTCTCAAAAAGGCAGAGTAGCTTGTAGACTTTGCCTGCAATAAAAGAAGCAAAACTATACGTGAAAAAGCTCCACAATAACAAAGGAAACAGCAAGGAGGGAAAAGGAGATATCCAAGCAAAACCCAAAGATGAACCGTGGCTTTCCCTTTCCTTCAAGTCAAACAGCCTTGATCCCAATAAAAGATAATTCAAACAAGTTTTGGCAAGTCAAAGACAAGACTAATATGATATCTATCATAAGTCGTGATATGCACAACAATTGTCCATTTGCGTGCAAACTTTTCATCACAGTTTCTTGAAATTAATGTCTTTTATGAGAAATGAGTGGACAAATCAAGAAAATACAATAAAATCAGTTGTCATGCACTTCAGGCTCCAGAGGTTTACCAAATATCCAGTTACAGTATCAATTATGAGCAAGCACAGAAGAATATTATCTCTCTTAAGAAAAGCAGTTCATGCCAATTATTCATGGTCGTGTCTGGAAACAAAGCTATGAAGAGGATTCAATTTCAGTGTTTTCTTTTCATTTCTTTTTATGGCTCTAGAACTTGTAACACATAAATTCATGGATACAATTTGACTGAAGAGACATGATTGTGGCACCTCATTGATCTTAAAACATCTTTATAAGGAATAGGTTCAAATATAAGAAAGATAAACAATGATAAAATTTTCTATCTAATGAACATGCTAAATAAAATTGTCTGTGTGAATAGCAAAGCACTACTTATTGATAAAACTTCAATAAGATCATAGAATGGTGATAAATAATGTTGACATATTCTAATTGCTTTTTAAGGATATGAGAAAATAAGAGTGATTAAGAATACATAATATCAATTAAAAAAATAATGATTAAAACATAATAATCAATCAGTTAACTAACCTTTTTTATTTTATAATAATTAGAGAGCCGAAAATAGATAATAAAATTGAAAAAATGAGTTACCTGGAGAGCGGATAACGAGTCCCAGCGAGAGAAAGGCTCAGCAGCAGCATCGACGATGAGGTTTTGACGGAGAGAGAGCTTTTTCAGGTTCGAGAGATGAGCGATTCTAGGGTCCAAGCTCGATAGCCGATTAGCGGTCAGGTCTAACTCGGTGAGACTCGAAGATAAATCCACCGAGCTGAGATCATGAAGCTGAAAGCTGGTTAGGTCCAGGACGGTGCTTGATGGATCGATTTCGACCTCTTGATCGTCCGCCTCCGGGTTTGAGCCGTTTGGTGGTTGCGCGCCGTCCATTTGCTTCGGATGCTTTCTTGGCTAGACCGCTGAAAAGAATCCCACTCTTTATTGTTTCAGTTCTTTTGTTTTTGTGGGCGGGTAATGCAAGTTTTTTTATAAGAAATAAATATGCAAGTATTTTAATATATTTTTTTATAATAAAATTTTTAATTAAAAATTAAAAATTAAAAAAAATAAATTAAATAAATTAAAAACTATTTATACTAATAAATAATAAAAAATATTCGCGTATCCAATCCACTCATCTGCTACATATCTAATATTTTTTCTAATAAAAATAAATTAATATATAGATTTTATTAACATATTTTTATATCAAATAAAAAAATAAAACTTTGAATAAAAAAATAATATTTATATATAAAAAAATATAAAAAAAATTATATGTGTTAATAAAAACATGTGAAATTTCAAGTTTATTTTTAACATAATACAAGAATGGGATAATAATGCAACTATTTTTTTAGTATTTATATAATAATTTAAAAAAATATAAAGAGAAAAAAAATTAAAAATAATTACAAAAGCATGATTATGAGAATAAAAATAATAGTATAAGTAGGTTAAGTGTGGAGCAATAAATATTTTAAGTCTAAAAAATAAAAAAAATATTAAAAAAAAGTGAAAGGAAAAATAAAAAATATTAAAAAAAATATGATAAATGTACCAAATAAAAATATCAAATATAAAGAGAAAATATAAAAAGTTTTTTTATATAAAAAAATAAAAAATTACAAGTTTTGACCAGTAAAAAAATAGAGAAAATTTCAATTGTGCTTCTTTTATTGTAAAAGATTATTTTCTTTTAATATATGTCTTATTTTTTTTATTTTTTTTAAGATATGGATAAATTTAATGGTGTTATAAGGAACCAGACAACAAATTATCAAAAAACAAGATTATGAACTCGCTGGTTCAATACAATATCTGTGTATTTCAGCACATATTATCTCATAAAAAAAAACTGAAAAGGCACTTGAAATTAAATATTTATTTTAAACATCTAATCTATGAAAAAAGTAGAGATCCCAATAAAAGATAATTCAAACAAGTTTTGGCAAGTCAAAGACAAGACTAATATGATATCTATCATAAGTCGTGATATGCACAACAATTGTCCATTTGCGTGCAAACTTTTCATCACAGTTTCTTGAAATTAATGTCTTTTATGAGAAATGAGTGGACAAATCAAGAAAATACAATAAAATCAGTTGTCATGCACTTCAGGCTCCAGAGGTTTACCAAATATCCAGTTACAGTATCAATTATGTGCAAGCACAGAAGAATATTATCTCACTTAAGAAAAGCAGTTCATGCCAATTATTCATGGTCGTGTCTGGAAACAAAGCTACGAAGAGGTTTCAATTTCAGTGTTTTCTTTTCATTTCTTTTTATGGCTCTAGAACTTGTAACACATAAATTCATGGATACAATTTGACTGAAGAGACATGATTGTGGCACCTCATTGATCTTAAAACATCTTTATAAGGAATAGGTTCAAATATAAGAAAGATAAACAATGATAAAATTTTCTATCGAATGAACATGCTAAATAAAATTGTCTGTGTGAATAGCAAAGCACTACTTATTGATAAAACTTCAATAAGATCATAGAATGGTGATAAATAATGTTGACATATTCTAATTGCTTTTTAAGGATATGAGAAAATAAGAGTGATTAACTACTAAAAAAGTATCAACATTTTTATTCCTCAAACATGTCCATGGTCGTGGGACAATAAAACCTGTGAGCACACAGCAATTAGCGCTCCTAGAGAGCTTTCAAAAAAAATCTATTAACAGTGATTAACCAGCATATCAAGAATCCATATGATTGACATGTTATAGTATATCAGAAAAAAAAAGGTTTAAACTTACCATAGAAAATATCCAGGGAAAGATATGCCCACTATCACTAAAAATTTTAGTATGTGAGTTCTCTATCTTCACAAGTACAAGCCTTTCTTGCAACAACTATTTGAAACTTGTTGCAAAGAGTCAAGGATCTGGAAAGAAAAAGTGGGATAAAAGTGTCGGAAGTCTAACAACATGCTGTTAAGGTGAAGTGGGAAATCTAGCTGATCCAAGAAAGGGTGAATGCGAGGGAGGAGAAACACTGATACAGAGCTACGAATGAGGGGGCAGACCTATGATTCTGGATATACCTTTGAGAGCAAGAAAGGTCCGGATCTAATGCTTTCTCTATTTACTTGTGACCATCAGTAAAACTTAACAAAAAGCAAGATAGAAATATCTCTACGCATTGAATCATCAGCAATGTCATCCAATCAGCTATAGATTAGAATGCAGGCAGTGGGTCCTGAAAATGTCAGGTTTTCCAAGTTAAAGAATATCTTACACATGGATTGTTTTCAAGGTAGATAGTTGTTAGTTTCTCTCTTGAACTGACGACTGCCTCAGAAACGCCTTCAAGTGATTCTATCTGGTTGTCATTGAGCCACAGATCCTCTAACCTGTAAGCATGGCGTGAGTCAAGCAGTGAAACGAACCGGATAAGAGACAACACAATCCTGAGCAAGGAAGACTACACATACTGGGTAAGGTTCTGAATGTCATTCACTGAAGTTAGCTTGTTAGATGATACATCGAGTACGCGGAGGTTGACCAAGGTTGACAAGCCTTCCATTTTGGCAATACCATTATGGCTCAAGTACAGTTCTTCTAAAGCAACACATTCCTGAAATAACGACAAAATGGAAATAAATAATATAAGGGGGACCACATTTAGACAGCAATTTCAATGTGACAGAATACCATGAGTTTTATATATGTGCATGCGCGCGCGCGTACATATAAAGAAGAACGCCATGAGTTTGTCTCGCTATTAAAATGCAATTTCTATAAAGTACCTCAAACCCTTTCATAGAAGTTAAACGGTTGCTTTGCAAGCTAAGCTTCTTGATGCATTTCAGCCCACATAGATTAACTACTTTGATACGATTTCTTCCCAGCCACAGCTCCTGTAAATTTGTAAAATTTTGCATGTTCTCCATCACCTGCAAACAACCAAAGTAAGCAGCTCAAGATTTAGAACATCCCACGCTCCAGAAACTCCTAAAAACATAACATCCACGATCTTCCCATTTCATCTCTAAAAGTTTTCCTTTCACGTCGACACATTGTGTATCGTAAACCCAACAATTCTTAAGCTTGGATAAATTATAATATGTTCAAAAGCAAAGGAGAACTAACCCGTAATCTGTTGGAACCAAGTTCGAGAATTTGCAACTGATAAAGGTGATCAATCTCCTCTATCTTAGTAACTTCATTTTTAGATACATAAAGTTCCTTGAGGGTATTTGAGACTTTAGACAATCCATGCAATGAAGTAATTTCATTGAAAGAAACATCAAAAACCAAAAGATTCTTGAATATGCCGCTATCCGGTATTTTCTTTAGCTTATTATCCCTTAACACCAGCTCCTGCGAATACATAATATCAATTAAAAAAATAATGATTAAAACATAATAATCAATCAGTTAACTAACCTTTTTTTATTTTATAATAATTAGAGAGCCGAAAATAGATAATAAAATTGAAAAAATGAGTTACCTGGAGAGCAGATAACGAGTCCCAGCGAGAGAAAGGCTCAACAGCAGCATCGACGATGAGATTTTGACGGAGAGAGAGCTTTTTCAGGTTCGAGAGATGAGCGATTCTAGGGTCCAAGCTCGATAGCCGATTAGCGGTCAGGTCTAACTCGGTGAGACTCGAAGATAAATCCACCGAGCTGAGATCATGAAGCTGAAAGCTGGTTAGGTCCAGGACGGTGCTTGATGGATCGATTTCGACCTCTTGATCGTCCGCCTCCGGGTTTGAGCCGTTTGGTGGTTGCGCGCCGTCCATTTGCTTCGGATGCTTTCTTGGCTAGACCGCTGAAAAGAATCCCACTCTTTATTGTTTCAGTTCTTTTGTTTTTGTGGGCGGGTAATGCAAGTTTTTTTATAAGAAATAAATATGCAAGTATTTTAATATATTTTTTTATAATAAAATTTTTAATTAAAAATTAAATAAATAAATTAAATAAATTAAAAACTATTTATACTAATAAATAATAAAAAATATTCGCGTATCCAATCCACTCATCTGCTACATATCTAATATTTTTTCTAATAAAAATAAATTAATATATAGATTTTATTAACATATTTTTATATCAAATAAAAAAATAAAACTTTGAATAAAAAAATAATATTTATATATAAAAAAATATAAAAAAAATTATATGTGTTAATAAAAACATGTGAAATTTCAAGTTTATTTTTAACATAATACAAGAATGGGATAATAATGCAACTATTTTTTTAGTATTTATATAATAATTTAAAAAAATATAAAGAGAAAAAAAATTAAAAATAATTACAAAAGCATGATTATGAGAATAAAAATAATAGTATAAGTAGGTTAAGTGTGGAGCAATAAATATTTTAAGTCTAAAAAATAAAAAAAATATTAAAAAAAAGTGAAAGGAAAAATAAAAAACTATTAAAAAAATATGATAAATGTACCAAATAAAAATATCAAATATAAAGAGAAAATATAAAAAGTTTTTTTATATAAAAAAATAAAAAATTACAAGTTTTGACCAGTAAAAAAATAGAGAAAATTTCAATTGTGCTTCTTTTATTGTAAAAGATTATTTTCTTTTAATATATGTCTTATTTTTTTTATTTTTTTTAAGATATGGATAAATTTAATGGTGTTATAAGGAACCAGACAACAAATTATCAAAAAACAAGATTATGAACTCGCTGGTTCAATACAATATCTGTGTATTTCAGCACATATTATCTCATAAAAAAAATTGAAAAGGTACTTGAAATTAAATATTTACTTTAAACATCTAATCTATGAAAAAAGTAGAAGGTAAATATTTATGATTTTCATTCAAATTTAATTTTTTATTTGTCATTTAATAATAGAAAAAAAATTACTTTTGAAATTTAATTACATGTGACAAAATATATAAAAAAATGAACAAAAAGCTGAAGGAATCAAACGTTTGATTTCCCCTTGGCCCCTGACAATTGAAGGATTTTTTCGTTTAAAAATTCCTTTTAAATACAATTCTTATTCATATTTGCCTCGCCTTTATAATAAAATAAAATGACAATAGTTACTAACGCAAGAGAACTAATCCAGATTGTTTCCTTTTAAAAAAAATATATAATTCAAATTATAAAACAGTTTGACATAATGGTTAGAGTGTTTTTTTTTAATATTTTTTATCAATTTTTTTATTTTTTGGTTTTTCTAATAATCTTATATTATAATTATAAAAAAATAAAAATAACAGATATCGAGATTTTACTATATCTCCATGTACAAATTATTATGGATTTTAATAATAAAATTTATATAAGAATGGTATGTAATTAAGAGGTTCATAAAAGTATTTAAGTATTTTTATATTGTCTTTTCTATTTTTTATTTGAAAAGCTATCAACTATTTATCATGCGTACCAACAAGTAGCAACACTTGTGCCATTAAGGAGACATGTAAGATGTGAGATGCCTTTTGGTAGCCAAATTTAACCATATATTATTTAGATAAATGCGCAGACATGCTCTCTTCTATATGATGCAATGTATGTAGACAGACATGGTTAAATTACCACCGCTAATAGATTATTTGTATTTTTTTATTTTCTCTCTCATGACTACTAAAGTATACAATTATTCTCTATTTGTTTATTATTTCCATGGGTCTAGCAAGGGTTATCAGATTAAAGTATTTTGGGTTTTGGGTACCATGACAAACCTAAAATTCTTGAATCTACCAATAATATATTAATCTAGTTCAAAACTTGAAAGAAAACAAGTTAAGATTAATGTTGTTAAAAGATGGAATTCTATGATTTTTATATTAATAAAAGCTAACTAGAGAGATAAAACATTATTTCTCTAATATTATAATAATGTGATGATTATTTTACTATTTATTAAAAAAATTAATAAATTGATTATTAAAAGTTATGTGAATTTTTTTGTAGGATTTATTATTTATTATTAGACTGATTGAGAATAACTTAGTCTTTTTATATTTTTAAAACACAGTAAAGACTAAATTACTTTTAAAAACAAAAACTTATTTAACTAGTATTTAGGTTTTTTCTTTTTTCCACTTTGTTTTTCAATTATAATCAAGTTGATTTATAGGAGATTTGATATTTTAATAAATATAAAATATAATTTAAAACCAAAATTTATTGTATGTAATGGAAGATGTCTGCAATCTTTTAGTGGCATGTGTGGTGTTTCCTGGCATTCAAATGACAACTTCCATAATGACATTGAAAATGTCGAGATATTTTATTCTGAGTAGAGTGGTGGTGTGTCTTTCTTGACTTTTTCTTTTTTACTTTTGTCCTTTTGCTTTTCTCCATTCAAAATTTGTTTTAACAATTCAAAATTTTAGAGTTATCCTCTCATTTATTGATATTTCAACTTTGATTTATATTTTTTTAAATTTTTATTCTTGGTTCCTTTGTCAAATTTTAATTTACCTTCAATTTGATCATTGAATCTATAATTATGATTTGTTATTTTTTTCAAATTTGATCTTTATTCTTTTGATCTTGGTTTTTTTGTTTTGGTTCCTTGTGTAAATTTAACTTCTTCTTTTTTCAGTTTTCCCCTCCAATACAAAACTCTAAGTTGATCTGCAACTGTGTAAAAGATATTATCAAATAATTTTTTCTCAATACATATGATATCAAGATTATGATGAATTAAATTTGCATACCAGTATGAAAGCTCCTAAAAAATGTTCTTCTTCACCCAATTATGTTTAAAACCAATGTAAGAAATTTTTATCATTATGTGAGGAACTTCCAATATATCCCTAAGTAAACTTATATATTTTGTATAACATTTCGAAACCAAATCAATGAGGTAAATGAGGGAGCTTTTCAGTTGCTCATTTAAAAATCTTATTTGATTGATATCTATATAGGTGATTTATAGGTAGGAATTGTCAATGAAAAAAAAAAATTTCCCTCTACGTTTTAATTTAAAGGTCTTGCAAAAAAAAAAAAATTCCCTCTACGTTTTAATTTAAAGGTCTTGTTATGCTATATACAATAAGAACAAGATAATTTGCTATGAATACTCCGACCCGATAACATGTTATATATTTAAAAATCACTAATGTTTCATATTATAATTAGCTTTAATTGAACATTTTCCTTCCTATATACACCATTGGTTTTAGCACCAATAGACCACAACTTATTCAACTTATTCAATTTATCAATAAAAAGTCTTAGAAAAACATCAACCTTTTTTCTTATATTTTTTTGGCCTCGGAATCATCATTACCAAAAACATGAATGATCTAATCATGCACTTTCAATTAAGCAAATTATAAATATTCATAATTATTGGCCAACAGGAATATACAGTTGAAGATATGTTAAATGACCTAAACCTATGAGTACATAATCCTAACCTAATATTTTTTGAATTTAAAGCAAAGTTTGAGTGGACATGATTAAACTCCTTTCATGTCTCTTTATCAAATTAGTGCATTATATCTCTATTATCTAACTTATGAAAATGATGTCATGTTATATCATTGGTATGATGTGAAGACATGAATAGTCTCTAAAGTTTTGGTGTCAAGAAAAAACATTAGAATTGCTTTTTCACCTTATTAGAACATTTATTAGTGGGATTTCTAGGTTTGTATCATGAACTTCCACAAAAATCACAATTTGTTTCTAGTGGGATTTCTAGGTTTGTATCATAAACTTCCACAAAAATCATATCATATTTCTCATACCAAGTCCAAATGGTTGCATAAATTTCTTGGCATCATAAAAACTTGATACCAAAATTTTTATCATTAAGCATGCATTTTTTTGTAAAATCAATAAATTTATTAAAGGTAATTTATGTTGCATTTAAAATTGACTTCATATTGAGTAAATATATATAAAAAATAATAATTTAGATTGTTTATCACACTTATTCCATACAGGCTCATACAATTTTCAACAATTTATAAAAATTAGTGGCTTCTGGATTTGAAAGCTTATATGCTACCACGAGACTAGAAACTCTATCATTAGAGTATTCATCACCAACTCCTATTGCATTAAGAACTAAATTTCTACATGAATTTTCTAATGAAACATCATTAACAACATGACCGATCCCAACCAATAAAGATCTAGGCAATATTGGTTCTATGGCACAAGAATCCTAGTGTACAATCTAATTTTCATAACTAAGTAAAAAAGCTTTTGTCAATTGGTGCTTAAAGATATTATCTTCTTTTAAGAATCTTTTATTTTTGCACCTCATATAAAGACATCTATTTTTTTTCCTGATATATTTTTTATCAATTAGAAATATAAAATTGATAAATCTTCTAACATCTATAATGTATTCAGGATGAAGACAATCATTTATAAGATGATGACACATCCATGATAAATTGTCTATATTAATCTAATTAACATGACAACACTATCAAACATTTTAGAATGTTATGTAATTTAATATTTTTCTTAATCTAAATGTAAGATGTTATATAATAAATCATCAAAACAACTTCGTTAATTATTAGTTCATATTTTTTTAAAAAGTTATTACACACTTATGTTAACCCCAACTATGTATCATATATACATAAGGCTATGTTTGTTTTACTGGAAAGTGGTTTCCATTAACCCTAACTATGTATCATATATACATAAGGCTGTGGTTATTTATTGAAAAGTGGTTTTTCGAGAAATCATCTTCTAAACTTTTATGTGCTTGTTTGCCATTAGAAAAGTTGGTCAACGGAAAATACTTTTCAGTTAAAAAAAAATTTAGCTTGGTTTTCAATAAAGTGTTTTCCTTTCATCTTTTACTTTTTTATTTTTAGATTTGGTCTCTATTATTTTGGTTATTATTTATTTTATTTGAGATAATTTGTGAAATTATATATTTTTTTCAATTTTATTCTCATTCAACATTTTAATTTGTAAGATTTGTTCCTTATTATTTGAATAAACTTGAGAAAAATAAAATATTAATAAGTTATTTTCCAGCTCATTTTGTATGATATAATCAAACACTAAAAAGTGTTTTCCAACTTATTTTTTATTACAATACCAAACATGAAAAAATAATTTATTTTTTTGAAAATTCCACTTAAAAAACTAATTTTCAGCGAACAAAAAATTATACCAAACATGAAAAAATAATTTATTTTTTTGAAAATTCACTTAAAAAAACTAATTTTCAGCGAACAAAAAATCTTTTTTCCACCAACAATATATAATACTCCTAAGTAACCAGGTAGATTTAATAACAAAAACTTATGAATTAACAATACTTCAAAGCTTCGTTCCAAACTTACCTGGAAAATAATTTTATTGAGTAGAACAAATACTCGAAATGCTAAATGAATACAGAAGCTTGGAAATGAAAAAAATAATAGCAATTCAATTTACTTAAGGCAGTTTTAATGGGATTTGCTTCAAATAAGACAAGTGAAAAGAAAAGAAAAAAACATGTTAAAGTAAAAAAAAAAATGCTAACACAACGAAGAAAAAACTACTGGTTAACTAAAGAGAATAATTCTCAATTTGAAGACGAAGCTGGTAGCACACAACATAAAATAAAACGGTGTACTTGGCTACAAACTCTAAACACTAGATGAAAAACAACAAAATCTTAAAATACCATAACCACCATACACTGCTTCTCATATCCAGCCACCAGATAAAGGCCCAAGGGATGCTTACACAAAACCTGCTTAAAGTGATGGATAATACTACTTCTCTTTCAGTACATGGCAAATCCAAATGCAGGAGAGATAAGCATGGAGCATCATACAAAATTTTGTTGTTTGAACAGTTGCGTGGTTTCAAACATTTAAATATGAAACTAGACCAGCAAAGTTTCTATCCAGGAAGATGTTATGAACCACTCTCCATCAGAATATCAAGCAGTTTCACAAGAGATATGCGCCTGTCCTGGCTATCACCTTGTCAATTGCTGTTGATTAATCAACACCCTGACAGTTCAATCCCAGCTAAATAAATGAATAATCAAGCTCAGGGGTTTGTAGTTTAGCATCAACCAAAAATCAAGCTTCAAGTTAAAACATTACAGCAGCGGAAAACAGAAAAGCCAGGGGAGGAGGGTGGGGCGACAAACCATTTGTTCATACTACACAATTTTGCCATAAATAAAACTTTCAAAGCAGGATACCTAACGCCCTCTCTCAAATCCAATACGAGTTCTACCAGAGCCTCCATCATGGCCATCTCGCATTGAAGATCCTGCACTAGCTCTCATTGTGCCACCAGTACCAACTTTGTCTGTCGGTTTCTTACCCTTCTTTACTTCAGTCAAGAACTGATCCAGACCAAATGGATCAGCTTCTTCTTCATCCTTCTCAAACTCAACTGGCCTGTCACGTGGACCGGTCCTCTGTGAAGTACCAGCAAATTCCTTGTCAGGTTTGAATCGTTCTGTCTTCATTATCTTATCTAATTGCTCATCTGCGCCTCCATACATTTCAGCATCAACATCTTTCTTCGGCCGGTATAGAGTTGAAAGTGTGGGCTGAGCCGTGAAAAGGCCTTTATCATACACACTGTATTGATCATCAGCAGCAAAACCAGAATCCATTCCTTTCTCTTGGTTGAACAACCTTTGATCATATGCAACTTCTCCCCCTTTCCCAGCTCCAGTAGAGGCCATACCAAGAGCAACCTTCTCACTGATGTCACGATCTCTATCTCTTGTGATCTTGCTCTTCTTACCCATTGCAGCATCTTTTGCTTCCAGTCTTCTTTCTCTCTCCCTTTCTCGACGGCGCTCCTCTCGAATTTTCTCACGCCGCAGCCTCTCTTCCCTCTCTTCCCTTGTCTCCTTTGGGGCATCCCTCTCCCTTTCCTTCACGTGTTCATAATCCCCTCTCATGTCAACATCATCCATTGCACCCCTCTCTAATGGAACTGGAGCAGAAGGTGGGGGTGCTGCACCGGTTCTCTCAGAACGTGCTTTCTGAGCTAATGCCCGCAACTCCTGCTCTTTCCTTTCCTTCTCCTTCATCATCATCTCCTTTTGAACCTTGGATCTCATAGCAACAGCTTCTCTAGCCTTTTGCTCAGCAACATAAAGGGCTTCTGACAGCTTAGCAAAATTATCATTAATTTGAACATCCTGCAAACCTCTTCCATCAGCAGCCAGACGCTTATCAAGAGGAATTGTGTAACCCTTAGGATTTTTCCAATTCGAGATACAAGGTGGGATTTTCCAATCCTGCTGATCTTTCACAGTCACAGGTCGAGGTGGCGAGTGCATAACTGGCACAGGTGGTGATCCCGAAGCCTTAGGAACCCTCTTATGCTTGAACTTAGGTGGCTCAAGTGGGTCCACAGGCATCTCCACCATTCTAATAATCCTCTCTTTTGCACCCGAGTTAAACGCTGCCGACTGCTGCGAAGGCTTGTACTTTATATACTTGGAATCCGAAGACTGTTTGGGCACGTTCTTCGGCTGCGCTGCACTCAATCTGACATTCACAATCTTTTCAAGCGCAGCTTTAGTTTCCAGCGTAGTGTCCTCGATCTCTTTCTGCAATTCCTCATCCCCATCCCCATCGCCATCCTCATCTCCCTCTTCCTCACTCCTCAAAATCTTCGGAATCAAATCCTTATGCTGAGAATACACAATCTTCTTAGCATTCTCATTCTGTCTCACAATAGCGTCATACGCAACATTCCCATGAGCATCAACAGTCAAAGCCAAAATCTTGGACCCAGGTTTCGCAGACTTATTCCTACCCATATCAAGAGGGTACTGCGCAACATGAATCTCTGGAAACGCACCCCCATCTCCAAAATCTTCAACTTTCCTGGGAACAAAACCCTTCCGCTGCAAGTAAAGAGGTACAGGTTTATAATTGATCCCACCACCACCAGCAGATTGTTCAACCTGAGATGAACTAAACCTCTGCTTGAACCACGGATCATTTGAATGATCATAATAAGTTGCGCTGGTTGATTTCACCGGAGGCAGTAATTCCTTTAAAGCCGCCATGATAATTGGAGCTGTAGATTTAAACCCTAACCCTAAATCGAAAAAGAAAAGAGGATTTGGGGATTCGACAACAAAGTTTCTGCGATCTGGACGAGAGACAGAGAGGCGGCTGGTGATAAAAACACCATCAGATAAATAATGTCTGACGGGGAAATATCAGAAATCTAATGGGTCGTTGTTGTTGGGCTGGGCGGTACTACATTTCTCGGGTCAGTGCTCCAGAATAGTGAGGACTCGGATTCTGAAAGCCTGCTAATCAACAAAAACCACGTGGAAGAACACGTAGCTCGTGACCAATCAGAATGGCTGACCAATAAGGACTTACCACTTATTTATTACGAGGACAAAAATGTCAATTGAATGAACAGATTGGACTTGTATTTGTAATTTAAGAATTTTGTAGAGGCACCTTTTGGTAGGAGATGGAATTGTTTGTTTCTGTATTTTGTATTTTTAAAAAGAATTTAAATTTTTTATTAATTTTAAATTAATATATTTTTAATTATTTTAATGTGATGATGATAAAAGTAATTTTTTTTTTAAAATTATTGATATATATTTTAATATAAAAAATTATTTAAAAATAATTATAATCATACTATTAAATAAACTTGCTTTCTTGGTTAAAGTTTATTTGATAATTATTTTTTATTTAAAAATATATTATTTTATTATTAAAAAATATTTTTAATTTTAGTATATTATAACTATGCGAAAATAAAAAAATAAATTATTTTTATAACTTAAAAAAAAAAAAACCCTTCTTACTCGAGTCTTTCCTCACTCACTACCCTGCTCCTCCCAAAGTCGTCTTCTCTTTCTACTGGACGGCCTACAAAACCAAAAAACCCTCTGTTACGAAGACACACGAATATTATCAATGGCGGACGGAGAGAGCTCGAAAGAGGCAACTGCAAGAACGCTGCGGAACGCGTTTGGCAATGTGCTCTCTTTCTTCATCCTCCTCTTGATTGGAGTTCTCGCCTTCTCGATCCGCCTTTTCTCTGTCAGTTCACTCTCTCCCTAAAAACCTCTCTCTAGATCTGATCTTTGTAATTGCCTTCTCTTTTTATGATTTCTGTTTATTATGTGTTTTAGCCGTTTCGTTGCTGCGTAAATGGGGATATAATAAAATAAAATTGATTGTTATTGTTTTAAATTTTAAAATTGGAATTGTTTTGAATGGATGAAAATTCTCTGTCTTTTCCATTTGATTTATGAGAAAGCAGATGAAAAGCGAAGGAAAAAAAATAAGTGTTTTTTGTTTGCCTTAATTTTTTTTTTCCTGGAACTAAACTGAGAAGGTTGGCTTGGCTTAGGTAGGTAAATGTTTGTGATTTTTAAGCATCCGAATCTGTTACTATTGGAATCAGGGCTGATTCGTGTGTTTTGTTGGTAGTTGCATTTTTGTAAACTTGTGGATTGATTTTCAGGTAATAAAGTATGAGAGTGTTATTCACGAATTCGATCCTTATTTCAATTACAGAGTTACTCAGGTTTGATTTCTTTCATTAATATAATGCTTAATGTTCTTTCTTTACACACACACATACACGAATATGTATAGAGAATGAGAAATTTAATTTTTGATGGCTTCAGTTTTTGACAAAGAATGGGATTTATGACTTTTGGAATTGGTTTGATGATCGAACCTGGTAAGCGCAGATAATTCTCATGGTGAAAAGTTGTTGTTGGTTAGCTGTTCGTTTTGCTAGGTTCTTATATGAGAACTTAAATTGATTGTTTTTTGTATATTTCATTAAGGTATCCTCTCGGCCGTGTGATTGGTGGAACTGTTTACCCTGGGTTGACCTTGACAGCAGGCACACTATGGTGGTGAGTACCTCGTAGGTAACCATAAGAAATGTTTTTATTAGTTTCTGGCATAAATTTGCCAAGTTAGTTTTCTGTGCTTGTTGCTGGATGCAGTTTCCATGAATTGTGAACATTTGAAATGTCATGTATTACTGAGTCCTATATATTCTAATTTCTTTGAGTCATTACTATGTGGGTTTCAGGTTATTGAATTCCTTGAACATTCCATTGTCTGTCGAGACCGTTTGTGTATTCACTGCACCAATTTTCTCTGCATTTGCCTCATGGGCAACTTACCTTTTGACCAAGGTTTATATTGTGATCCTATTCACGTCTCTTCTTATGTACATTGGAGTTTGTTTTGCTGATGACATTAAAATGTCTTGTTTTTCAATAGGAAGTTAAGGGTACTGGTGCTGGACTGACAGCAGCTGTTCTTTTGGCCATGGTAAATTATATGACGGGTATTCATAACTTATGTGTTTCCTTGTAATTGTATTTATTTTTTTGAACAGCAGCAATAAGGCATTACTTGTTAATACAAGTTCTTCATCACAATGTTAAAAAAACTATCTCCCCTAGTTTCTAATATTCTGTATGTCTTTCGATTGAACAGTGTTGTATTTTTTTGGTAGTATTCTGGTTAGTAGATGATTGAAGATTATGGTGAAATAGATGTTATTATTTATTATTTGGATGATGCAATGTTTGACAAATTTGAAAGAACAATGTTCAAACTCTAGACATATATTTCAAAATCTGTATAGTTGGCGTGGCCTTCTTTATGAGGTATTCTCTTTGTAAGACTTCTGTACTCTGTTATTGTCCTTCAGAATGTTTAAACATGTGAAAGTCAAAATCTTATCTGCTATGTTATTTGCTCCTGTTCACAGGTTCCATCATATATATCTCGATCTGTGGCTGGTAGCTATGACAATGAAGCTGTCGCCATATTTGCTCTTATCTTCACTTTCTATCTCTATATAAAGGTTAGAACTTTGATGTCAATTAGAAAAAGCAAAATTCCACCTTATTCTTCTTCTCAAAACTGTTATTTTAAGGAGCAATGATATCTAATGCACTGGTTAATAGATTTACTTCATTAATGTGTTTCCCATAGATTGCTTGTTGGTTCTGTGTTTTTTTGTTTTTCACATTTCATTTGTTGCTGATATAGATTTTATATCATGTGCAGACATTGAATACAGGATCCCTCTTTTACGCTACTTTAAATGCCTTGGCATACTTTTACATGGTAGGCTTTGTGATAATGTTTTTTGGCATCTTATTATTCCTTATGATATTTATGTTCATTGTTATATTATTGTCTTTCAGGTCTGCTCATGGGGAGGGTACACCTTTATTATTAATCTAATTCCAATGCATGTGCTATTGTGCATTGTGACTGGTCGCTTTTCTTCCCGACTGTACATTGCATATGCTCCTCTTGTAAGTGCCTATAATGCTCATTAAGTTTGTATTACAGTGAAGGGAAAAATAAAAAAATAATATTTTATCACCGTAATTGAAGATTGCATGCTAATATTGCTTGTCTTTGGACAAGACAAGGAACTGTTTGCATTTTTTTTCTGTGATCATTAATGAAGAATACTTACGATGGAGTTAAGACTCAAGGGTGCATATTAGGATACATATGGGTGAGAGTAGATGTTGGCTGTCAGCCTCACCTTGCTTTTTGGTGTTTACATACTCTTGATAACTAATCTGAACCTTTTCATTAGCAATGATTAAATGATAACTATTTTAACTTACATATATCACCGTAATGCAATGGCATATTTTATTGATTTCCTCTTCCCATGCAACTTGGGGTGTGCTTTTGTGGGGGGCACGTTTCAATACTCGTCTCTTGTTTTACTTATAGGGCACTATGTATGTGAAATTATCTCATCTCTTTTGAAGCACATTGTTAACACATGCAATTTGCTTTTGCTTTAAGGTATTAGTTACAAGCCATACGCTTAGAGGCAATAATTAAGTAGTGTTTGGTTATTGTCTCGAGATAGAAGAGATGTAGATAATGGAGATAGAGGGGACCTGCACCTTCATTTTGAAAGGACATAAATTCACTTCAAAATTGTACCAATGACAAATTTATTTTATATCTCTGTCTTTGTCCCTCCAACCAAACACGTTTATGTCCCTTTTTTCCTAGGACACTAACCAAACATAACCCTAAAAAACAAACCTTTTCTTTTTGTGTTTGGTACCTGTCAATGGGTGAGCAGTTTTTCTTTTTTCCACTTGTTTTTCTTATTTTGACATATTAGCTACAAGTCATGGGCTTGGGAACAATATTCAAAGAATGCATCTTTGTTTTTGCTGTCTATTATCTATCAACGGATGACTAGTTTAACTGATGCATTTTTGTAAAGAAATTTTCCTTGGTTAGACATTGAAGACTTCCAATGGTCATCTCTACACAAATGAAATTTCTTGGTTTTAATTGAAATGGACATTTCAATGCAGGTGGTTTTAGGAACGCTTTTAGCAGCTTTGGTGCCTGTTGTTGGTTTTAATGCAGTTATGACATCAGAACATTTTGCTTCATTTTTGGTGAGTTGTTTTGAAACATAATCCATGCAGACACAACGTTTTTTTAAAATTCATGAATTTGGTTATTTGTTCATCTTGAAGGGGGAAAGCAGCCTTTATACTTGCCTTAGAAATGTTATCTATTGTGAAAAATGAAAAAATGTTGCAGGCAATAATCTTTCTGGATGGCTGTGCCATGCTGTCTCTTTCAAGTTAGAGATCTAGTGGGTTCTGTTACTTTTCTGTGTGAGACTACTATGTAGTAGTGCAAGATTTTATTATATGCTATTGGTATGGAGAGGTCTAGCATGCTTTTAGGGTTTTATCAGTAGGAACATGAAATAAATAAATGTATTAAGATTGAGTCATTTTTATAGATGAGCAATAGAGCCCTTATTGATGCGTACTTTAGATTTCCAGAAAGGTCCCTATACATGAGCAATAGGGCAGTTGTATCTGTGTTTCTTTCTTGATTCATTGTCTTGGTACTAATTTTACTTCTCCAGGTTTTCATTATCATCCATGTGGTGGCTCTTGTGTACCATGTCAAAGAGAATCTCTCTCCAAGAATGTTTAAAGTGGCTGTTACGCTCGTTGTATCTGTGGGCCTGTGAGCTTCCCTCATCATCGTTTTTAATTGAAAGCAGGGGATAATTACACTAGTAGTGCAAAACTTGACAACTTTTCTCATTCAAGTGCATAGACTTTAATTTTTTTTGGTTTGAGCTTCTGATTAAGTACTTTTGTCTATCTAATGTCCATTGTTCTGCAATTTGATGATGTGTCCTTTGACCTCAGCCCATCTTGGTACACAAACTTTCACTTTATTTCAATCAAATACGTAGACTTTAATCCCCTTTGTTTTGGTGCATAAACTTTTTTGATTGTGCCATTTATGTACTTTCATCAATTTCTCATTTTCTGGTATGTTTTTTTTCCTTGGTAAAAGTAGCCTCCAAATTGATATTATGTTTAATGAGTGAAATATTTTGAATTTAAATAGATCCTTTTAAGAAGAACAGACTTTTGATTGATGGTAAGCTATCTAAGTTCTACACTAAGGTTAAAAACTATTTTATGATTAATCAGAAGTAATAAATAAATTATTAATACAATTTAAAATATTTATCATTTTAATAAAAAAATGGAAAATCATATGATTGAAAAATAAATAGGAAAAATCAATAGATTTTTTGTAGCAGTAGTCAATAGGAAAGTTGGTGTACCAAAATGAAGAAGAATATAGTTCATGGATGTTTGGATACATATTGAATCAATATTTCCTAATATTTTATGTGTTATGATTGAACATGAGACTAATTTCCATACTTAAATACCGTGTATTCAACAGGGTAGTGTGCTGTGCTATGATAGCTGTTCTAATAGCACTGGTAGCTTCTAGCCCAACAAAGGGATGGAGCGGACGAAGTTTGAGCTTGCTTGATCCGTAAGTATCTAGAATTACCTCTGAATCGATGCAATCCTATGGACTCTAAAGGTTTTATTCAAAGATAGAACTTGGGTTGGTGCAATCTGATCTTAACCTACCTGAACTTTTAGATTTGAGTTCTTTGGTCCTTTAGTGGGCTTCATGTAGCCTGTTTCAAATGAACAGACCTCCATATCTCCCCCGGTCATCCTCTTCCTGTGACACATAAGCAATCCCTTTGACATGCTATCCCAGTTGTATTTATTAATTAGTCCATGTTCATGCCCTTGCATGAAGACATTTATTCAGCTGTTTGTTTTAGTGACTGATATTCCCAAAAGTTTTTTGTGACACTCATTCTGACCCATTTTTATTTCCATTGCATTATGACAGAACTTATGCAAGCAAGTATATACCAATCATTGCTAGTGTCAGTGAACATCAACCCCCTACTTGGCCATCTTACTTCATGGACATTAATGTTTTGGCTTTCTTGGTTCCAGCTGGGATTATTGTAAGTTACATGTTTTAAATGCAACTTAGCTTTTCTTTAACCTATCACTTCACTGATGTATCTCATTGTGGTCTTTCTTTTTTGGCAGGCATGCTTTTTGCCTTTATCAGATGCAAGCTCCTTTGTTGTGCTTTATATTGTAACATCTGTATATTTTTCTGGTGTCATGGTGAGAAGAATCTTGGGACAATTAATTTCTTCGATTTTCTGTTTTGCCTCTGCTCATTAGTTCCCGTGCTCATTGTGTTTTCCTCATACCATAGGTGCGTCTTATGCTCGTGCTTGCTCCAGCAGCATGCATCATGTCTGGGATCGCCCTTTCTGAAGCTTTTAATGTCTTAACACGATCAATCAAGTTTCAGCTACCTGGATCATCAGGGACTTCCCAGGTTGATTTAAGCATGCTTGCTTTCCTCTACTGTTGGCTTATGCTCGCTCAATTATTTGTAAAGTCAACTTCCTGACTAAGGTTTTGTTGATTCTTTCGATGATTAAGTCAAGGGATACCAGTCTGAATACTGATGGAGAACAAAATGACATAGCCAAGACTGAGAAAATGGATGAGACAGTAAAAGAACGACCATCAAAAAAGAACAGGAAGAAAGAAAAAGAGCCTGTGGAGAAAGCCTCTATAAGGTCCCGGATTGAAAGGAGACTTCTTGTTTTACCTTTGGAGTCATCTGTCATTGCTATTATCTTGCTCGTGTTGCTTGGCGCTTTCTATGTGGTACATAGACTCTCCTTTTCTTTTTCCCTATATTGTGAGATTGCACATGCTTGCTCATGTTTTGGTATTTTCTATGCCACTTCTCCATGTTGTGCATGGTAGTTTTTTTTGCCCCTATGTCCTTCTGACCATAACAGTTGCTGTTTGGGATGAGCAGCCGATATGGTTATAAACACAAGATTTCCTCTTATACAAACCCATAGAGAGGAAGACAGAGGTCTTATGTAGCTGAATAAACTGTCTGCAGTAGCCTTTTCAACCATTTCTTGCAGGCTCTTAAAACTGAACTGGCAGCCATGGTTGAAATGTTGATACAAATGAAATAAAAAATAAAAAAAAATCACATTTAGCATGTCACACAGGTATAGGATTTTGTTAGTTAATTTGGAGCTTAGTAATGTAAATGCTGCCTTGAGAAATTGCATTGGCTATAGCAAAATGAAGTTGCTTAGAATGAACTCACTTCACCATAAACTACGTCATACTTTCATGGTGAAGAAGGTTAGTGCTTGCAAGGTGGAAGCTGCTCTTAATGTTCATGCTTAGCTTGCAACCACTACTAGCACCTTGGAAGAAAGTTCACAAGCAGGAAGGTGGAAACTTGTAATGTAAATAATTATTTTGTAATCCTTTCTGGATAGAGGAGGATGTGTTTTGAATTAATTAGAAGTTGTATTTTGGAAACAACTTAGACAAAGTGGAACCTAATGCTCAAAATAATGAACTGAATACTCTCTCCAACCCTGTTCTCGTTCCTCTTCAAGTGACAGTCTGAGGTTTTGATCTGATCATATGAACTAAGCATAATGACATTCCATAGGAATTTGCAACTCAAAGGTTATGCCTGTAATTATCATTTTGTTTTATCTGGTGGAGACAAATTTGTTTCCTCTTATTTATTACCCGTTATTGCTTAAATTTTGAAGGATTATATCTGATTACAACTTACCTTCATCTTTGTAGGTTCATTGTGTCTGGGCAGCAGCTGAAGCTTATTCGGCACCTTCTATTGTTTTAACAACTTATTCACGAGATGGTGGGCTTCATGTTTTTGATGATTTCAGAGAGGCTTATGCATGGCTAAGCCACAATACTGAGGTGGATGATAAAGTAAGTTTTTACCATGCTACCATCTTCTTGTGCCCATTTGATGATCATGGATTCTGCAACATGTTTAATAATCATGTTCCAAGTTTATGGTAAGTGGTAGGACATCTAAAAGCTTCCTAGCATTATGTTTTTGTTTTATATCAAAATATTGAAATATTTTATTTGAAATGCCTGGAAATCATATTTATGGGCTTGTAAGAGAAACTACAGGATAACCTCAATAAATTACCTCTCAATAAATTAATAACTTTGATAAAACAATATTTTTGTTCAGTCTTGACTTAAATTTGAAGTGTAAATAATATCTGCATTAAATAAGAAATTTCCATGGTCCCAAGGGTATTAGTTTATAGAGTCTTATCTGTGTTAAGTGGATAGACTGACTTTTTATATTCTCCAGGTCTTATAAAATGACAGCAGTCTATTAGAAATCAGGCTTCAGATATCTTCGTTATAGTAATGTTATAATCTATGACCTCTAGTTAACTGGAAAGGTAAAACCAAAGCTCTATGTACAGTGGTATTGGTTTTATGTGCCAAAGCCACCCCTAGAAGTTTAACCATGAAAGGCTCAAACAGATTACAGAATTTGACGATCAGTATTGTGTTAATGTTTGGATTGAGCAAGTAGAACTATCATGCCTTTATTTAGAAAACATAAAAATGTAAAAAAGGAAAATGAGTATAATTTGCTTGACAATTAAACTGGTGCATAAAATCTCATTGAGATGATACTATGATAAGCTTGAAAATGAATATACAACAGCATGTCATAGTGCTGCTGCTTGGTGGAAGAAGCTTTGTCTGTGATATATTGGCTCAATATCCCCTTAATTAGTTGCATTCGTACCTGTACTTTTGTAGCATGAAATGTTATTTAACAGTTTGTAGCCTATTTAGGAGCTGTTTCCTTTTGTTTACTTTTAACTTCCTAATTTGGTTGCTTTCGCCAAATGATAGATGAATCGACTTTTAATTTATGCAGGTTGCATCATGGTGGGACTATGGTTATCAAACAACTGCAATGGCTAACCGCACTGTTATTGTTGACAATAACACCTGGAATAACACGCACATTGCAACTGTTGGTACTGCTATGTCTTCTCCTGAGAAGGCAGCCTGGGAAATCTTTAGCTCCTTGGATGTAAAATATGTTCTAGTTGTCTTTGGAGGTTTGTTACCTTCCTTCTTTACATGCTTAGATCTGTATGTGTCCAGATCAGTCTTCACTTGAAATAAATATATTGTTCTGATGGATCGCTTAACTGATCAGGTCTTGTTGGCTACCCCAGTGATGACATTAATAAGTTCCTGTGGATGGTTCGTATAGGAGGGGGGGTGTTCCCTCATATCAAAGAACCTGATTATTTAGTGAGTACTTATATGAGTTGCACATGACTGACATTCTGTTCCTTTGGATTCGTCCTAGTAAAAAAATGTTACTTGTTTAATAAATAATAGATATTTGTGCATCATGGTTAAAACTGGTAGATGCTTATTCTTATTGACTTTTCTTTCCTTTCCTTCTGTCCAAAGAGAGATGGTCAATACCGGATCGATTCTCAGGCCACTCCAACCATGTTAAATTGTCTCATGTACAAGCTATCATATTACAGGTCTGATTTTGCTCTCACCCTAACTATTTAAATGTGAAGTATATATTTGTTTCTGAAGTTACGACATTTATTTGTGTTTTGTTACAGGTTTGTGGAAACTGATGGTAAAGCCTTCGACAGAGTTAGGCAGACAGAAATTGGGAAGAAGTACTTCAAACTTACCCATTTCGAGGAGGTACAGTAATATTGATTTGCACATGGTTAAAACTCAAGTGAAATAATGCATGTGAACAACGCAATTTCCTATGCTGTGCGGCTACCTAAGGCTTTGCATGGGAAAATGCTAAAGTTATTTTTGGGAAAATGACTAGTAGTAGAGGATGACAGTATTCTTTTAAAACTTTGTTTTTCTTGATCAGAATTTGGGTTCTTGTCAATTTAGGTATTCACAACTCACCATTGGATGGTTCGCATTTACAAATTGAAACCTCCAAAGAACAGGATTCGAGGGAAGACCAAAAAATCAAAATTGGTGAGCATGATGGATTGATGTTTGCTGGTACGTGGCTTGAGATTGAAACCTAGTTTCCTACTCTAACTGCGTTCTACTTGTTCCCATTGCAGAAAGCAAGCTCAACTTCCAGCTCAAAAAGAAGCGGAACAGGGAAGAGAAACCCATGGCACTAGTGAAATAAATTATAGGCTAATGTGCTCATATGTCTGTAATTCATATAAATGACAATCAAGAAGCTTTTGAGAGGGATCTTGCAGGCATATTTGATCATTAGCACAGTAAAAAGCAAACCAGTAGAAGGATTTTGCAGTCTCCACGTATGATCTTGTATTGGTCCTAACATCATGATGTCTTGCACAGGACTAATCAATTTTGAATCCATTAGATCTGTACTGAGCATGTTGATGCACACAGGACTAATCAATTTTGGATTAATACCATTAGATCTGTACTGAGCATGTTGATGCTATATGATGAATGACATGTCTCGTATACGTGAGATAATTCATTTGACAGTTTTCTTTGTCAACGAAGCTTTCTGGCTTCTGGGTTTTTTTTTTTTTTTTTTTTAATATGCCTGGTAGGCGAAGTGCAGCCCGAGATGGAGAACAAGATAGAGGATACTTGTTTGGAATTGTGTTAGTGGTTAATGGTCATATGTTTTTTATTTATAAATGTATTGAAATAATATATATTTTTTTTATTTTTTAAAATATAAAAATTAGAAATTTTTAACCAAAAAATAAAAAAATAAAATTCGAGAGAACTTGATTTTCACTATCTTTCCGGCATCATGTTAGTTATTCATGGAGTCAATTCTTCTGCTTACATCCTCCAACCAAGCCACACGGCTATCGAGGTCTCACTCAAGATTTCTCTTTTGCTCTGGTTATACTCTTTTCTTACCTGAGATTTAAATGCCATTCTGCCGTCCGCTTAATTACCATCAACACTAGACTGCAACTAGCCCTGAAGGTTCAGGCTTCTAACAGAACTTTTGGTCTTCTACAGTGGATTGAATCTCTGCATCTATGAAATTCAACTTAACCATCTGCCTGCATCTCCGAAGAGAAACTTCATTTACAGTAGCAAATCAGAAAGCATCCAGCTTATAATCAACCAAGAAACGCAGACTTTGCAATCGTATTCCTTTGTTTGAAAGCTTATGTTCCATGCTAAAGGATTAACTCAATTTTCTGGAACTTAAAACTACATGATAGAAATTCTCAATTTACAAGCTCAACAGCTGCTCTCATAATAAATTCTCAAGCCTTTGATATCCTTTTGCCCATCATTTCCCACTTCCTTAACCAACAAAGATTAGTACGAGAGGAGAAGGCTCCAGTCGCTTATGCCCATGACACCCAATAGAACCTCCAATGATACCTTGGAGAGCCCAAAATGTTTTTCCACCACCTGTGTTCTAAGATAAATGGGGGAATAAAGAGAGGAAAAAGGAAAACGAAGGTGTAATTAATGTTTCTGATTATACAATAGTTGTCATCGTGGAGTAAAAAACCAACTTGCTGGTTATTCTATGCCTGCACCCTTTGCTTGAGGTTTATAAATTGCTAGGTTGTTAGTTCTCCATGCAAAGGCGTAGGTCCGTAGTCCTGTGAAGTTCTCTGTAACTGACTGGTGAAGAATACAAACTGAAGGAATCAAACCGATAAATACAAGGATTTTATTCTAATGCAGTGGGTACAGCCCCTCTTGACAAAAGCTCCTGTCAAAACCATGTTGTCGGAACTTTTGGTGTCTGGTTGACATAAATACCGATGAAGCTACAATAATCATCGCGCAGCAGATTTTTTGCCAAAGAATTGCACCATCTTGTCATCCCACTATTCTAAGGCTGTTATAGTTTCTTAGGCAAGTTGTAAGCCTTCTTAAGGAACTTCGCAGCTGTCTCATCACTCCGATAACACAAAACTCGCAAGACCGTGTTTGGTTCAGTAGAATTCCATTGACCTGAAGTTGGAGGCATTGGCAATCTGGATTTAGCAGAAGAGCCGTGACTGTCGAATGACAGACTTCTGAATTGCTCAACAAGGCTCACAGAATCTATATGAAACAAGGAGAGTACATCTTTAACTGTGGTTGAATACTTATCAATTAAATCTGTTGGCAAACCATCTCCATTGGACCAGAACATATCTGTGAGAAATTTGAAATCTTCCTCGATTATCTCAGAATCTTGAAGAGTGAAAGCACGAGCAGGGCCTCCAGCAAGCAAAACCATCAGGAATCCATCAAAAGAAGCTTTCATAACATCTGTGATGACACGTGTTCTCACTCTGTCATGTACAGTGGATGAAATAATTTCCAAATATTGCTCAAGCTCTTGAAGGAAAGGCTCAATCCTAGAAGATGACACTTCTCCAACATAAAGGCCATCCCACAGAACATGACTTAGATCATGAAAGACAACCTTGTATGCTGTTGCCTCACAGAGAACATGGATGCATTCAACAAAAGCAGATCTTGACAACTCAAACTTTTTCCCTGTTCCATCAGCAAAATGATTTGCATTGGTAGCGTTAGAATTCCTAAGCTGGATAACAGTCCTCTTCTCCAAAACCTCCAACTGTGTGCGAATATACTGCAAAGTATTAATACGTACACATAGCTGTGGTATCCCATAGGAGCTATCGCCATTCACAGTCCCAACCTGACATTTCCTCCTCTGGGTTATTTGTGACTTCTCCTTCTTAAATACACGAAATTTTGATCCTGTTGTACATCTAGTTAATGCAGGCATGGTAGGAATGAAAGTATCCCTTGTCCCTGCACATTATAGAAAAGAAACTTTCAGTTATTTTGGGGTTTGCATATAAAAATCAATGCATGTTTGCAGGTTATGCATTGCATACCACAGCCAGATTTTGCCTTCAATATGTAATTCTGCAAACATCTGTCAAGGCCAGTGACCAAATCAGGAAGCAGGACTGCATGCATAGGTATTGGCAACAAGAAGAATGCCTCCAAAGTTTCATCTACACTGCGTAGAACTTCAACAGCAGAAGGAGCAAACCGCTCTTTATTTGCCCGTGGATTCCATACCTGCATCATAAAGGTGGCAGGTCGTTTCGTGGATAATGCAAAAGGGATAACTACCGCAATGTTCTAATCAGAAAACATATATTAATTTCTCTGCTAGTTTCCATGTATCACATACCTCTTGTTGTAGATTTCTATCAACCCACTCACTCAGTCTGTCAATTCTCGTCTTTATCCATGACTTCACAAGGTTGGCAATTACAGCTTCAGCCTCATAAGGAGGCATCTCTTGGATTATTGACTTCCCACCATCATCACTGTCTACTGCATCTTCAACTGCGATCTGCACAATATCTTTCTCCAATTTGTCAGCGGCCCTCAGCACCTCAATAGCATCAGGTGTCAATTCACTGATACTCGAAATGAATTTCCTCAGCTCATTCCAATAGCAAGAATGAAGCGTGGCTACAGCTACGCCTGCTGCAAGGGGGTGCCATCTCTTCAGTATGGGACTAAAAATTGCCTTCTCATTAAAAGCCAGTTCACTGATTTCTTGTGCAAGAATAGACAGGCGAGGGAGATTTTTCTGGTGACTAGATAACTGTTTGCTAGCCTTAACTTTCTCCATTTTCTGTTCTAAGACGATCAAAACAGACTGTAAGACACCAAATTTGAGACATATATTAACTGAAAAAGTACAAAAGAAATAGAAAATGCCTGTTAAATTGAGAATGAGCAAGGAAGGCATCATGAATTAATTCATACATGAAAAAAAAAAAAACCTGTGATAGATGCATGTCTTGCAGAAGTTGTTTTAAATAAGAAGCTTCTTTTGAGCATACATGAAATATTCATGATGATTTAACTTCTTTTATCAGAAAGGTAAAAGTCCTAAAATGGATGCCAAAAACACTTGAGATAAATATTTACTGGTAAAGCTTGTGGGAAGTTCTTCCATCTTATTACGTCCATTGTCAGATTGAATATTCATTTAGCAGATTCTATCATCACAGATAGGGAAATCATGCCTGAATGAACTTGCCTGAGCAAAAGCAGAGTGCAATGATGATCTGATGAAAGTGTCAATCCTATCATAAGCAACATTGACTTCTTTCTTTTTCCTACGATTCTCATGAGAGATATCTTCTTCCAGTATTTTTGCTGCTATAACTGCCAAAGAAACAATGCTTTGCATTGATTCGGTATTGTCACTATGGAAACTATCATGGTAAGCAAGAAGCCTTTTCTCTGCCCAACCCAGTATTGAACTCAATGTCGAACTCAAAATCTTGGAATACTCTGGATCCTTGCTTGCCTTTGCATCCTTCTCGACTTCCATCAACAGATTATTGGCAGCAAACAACAGGTCATCCTCCACTTGGCCAGTCGCAACATAATGGTAAAATAAAACCCACAGGAAACAGAGATTGTGCAACATTTGGTTCATTCCAAGGATTCCCCAAGTCTTCTTTATGAGTTCTAAAACCTCATCAAGCTCTTCAATAACAATTGATTCATCATTAACATCAAAACAAGCATCTAAGAGCAATTGGTAGAGTCTCAGATTCAATGGAAACCCATCTGCCCAGTGACAAGTTTCAGAAAAAGACCCATCAAATGATCTACAAGCAAGAGACATAACAGCACTGCGGAGAACTTGCATCGATTCAATGTTCTTTCTGGAATCAATTGGTTTATCTAATGCCCCACGAATAATCTGGTGGAGGCGCTGTGGAGCTGCGTCTGCCTTGTTCAGTGGCAGGTGAGGATGCAAAAGCAGCCCCGCTTCTAGAAGCTTCAAATTTCTCCTCTTCCATGCTTCGTATTCTTTCTGATTAGGAAAATCTGCAGGCTTGAGCTGCTGCAATAGTTCAAGTGGCAGAACCATCGACTCTACACGCCTTCCAAGCTGATACAGTGCACAAGAAACAGAAGGTTTAATAATTGCTTCACATTGAACTAGAAAATCTAATCGAGCAGAAAACCACAGCTTAGAAACCAGAAATTTCACCAGCATTCACACGAATTAAATTATGGCATTATCCAAGGGGAAACTTTCTTTTATTTTCGATTAAACTGTCTACTCTTAACTGATGATTTCTGCAACCTTCGGCAATAAAGAACAAAAATGAAACTACTTACTGATTTTCCATTTTTCCTGTTATTTAAGCAAGCAGACAGAATTAAAATGTATCCAGAAATTCATAAAATTATTTAATTTACTAATCATCTCCCTTGTACTGAAATCACCACAAAAAAAAAAAAAACATAATTAATAACAAAAGACTCCATTTGTCAGCTTATAACATGGTACATAAAGAAAAAACAATTGTTTTAGATTTTCCCAAGAGAAGATAAAAGATTCCATCAAACAAAGAGTAAATCAAACAATTTCAATTTTTTTTTAAATGTTGAATTTCATTTAGAATCACCAACCAAGGTCAAACTCTCACTGATTACTCTATTAAAAATTCACAACAAGTTATCTATCTTTATTTTTAGAAAAAAGAAAAAAGAAACCAGAAAAAAAGAAAAAAGAAAGAAATCAAATTTCCATTCCTCTCAATTTTCCGAGTAACCAAACATACCTGACCAGCAGCAATCCTCAAAATAGCTCGCCTAGTTCTTGAATCAGTCTGCTCCGTGACCCTCATTTGAACCCTAACCAATTCCCCAACCGTCGCTCTCCCTTGATTCCCCACCGATTCACCACCACCAAGTCTCCTTTTAGAACCAGACCTCATCCCCAACGACTTTTTCACCTTACTCGCCGCTGAAGACGTGAGCGACCTCTGCAAAGACGGGGGCGGGGAGGGAGCAGCAGCAGCAGCCGAAACCTTATGTTGAGAAATAGTCCTGTCGGACTGAGGAATATAAGTCAAAGGCCTAGTTCCAGATGTCCGGCATGCTCCGATAAGGATCTCGTAAGCAGAATGTCGGAGGTCCGAATCCGACAATTCAGAATCAAAATGCCCGAAAGGAGAATCAAAGTCTTGAATAGGGTAAGAAAGAGGCATGGCTCTTGTTTTCGTGGCAGCACAAAACTCTGCTTGTTTGCTTCTCTTTAATAATAATAACAGTAACACTAACAAATATGGATTAGAGTGTTGATGAAGTTGAGGAGAAAATAAAAAAAAAAGGTAGAGAAGAATCTAAAGGTGGTGGTGGGGCTACCTGACCTCTCAACTTTCAACAAGTGCCCTCTTCTTCTGATTATCCCTTGCTTTGCTTGGCTTTAAAGGAAGTAATGATGTTGTAAATATCACCAAGAGGGAGGAGGGGGGCAGAGCCGGAGAATCTCACTTTTTAGTTTCTGGCAGGGGCACGCGACTGTGCTTATGAAGGGACAGAAAATGGTACTTCTTTTTAACGCTTGTTGCTCATGGATTGAGTTAGATTGACTGAACTGTATTTACAGGCTTCTTCTAGTCAGAGTAGATCGTGATCCATGTTTAGTGGGTTTTCGTACGAGGTTATCAAACTTGGAGTTAATTATTGCAAAAATAAATCTTAACAGTGTAAAGATTAGTTTTTTAAGGATGTTCATAGGTTCAAGGGTTTGATTTTTAGGATGTTTAATCCCAACACCCTTCAAGATCTGCTGTAGATCTAATCATTATTTCCAGTTTGATTTATATTTTATTTATAAAAATCATTAAATTAAATTTTTATAAAATATAAAAAATAAAACTAAAATCAAATCAAAATTATTTGTAACTGATCAATTTTAATTTGGTTATTTTATATTTTTATTGATTTAATTATTTATTTTTATGATTTGATGTTTAGTTATTTTTTTTTATTTTCTTGTTTAATTGGTTTTTAATTTTTTTTACTAACTCCTAATATGCTATTCTTGGTTTGGGTCTTACGGTGCTTCGGCCACTGAACATGTCAACAACCCTGACTCAACAAGTCCTTGACGAATTCTTGGACACCCGAACATATAACCCTGAGTTCGAACTTGATTTGTTGGCCATACTGATCCAAACCCTTAACGTAGAGTTATATAACCTAGTCAGCACAATGAACAAGGTGGAAGTTAAGTCCATACTGATCCAAACCCTTGACGTAGAGTTATATAACCTCAAAATACAAGCAAGTCATGTTCTTCCAAGACTTTATTTCCATCAAAATAAACCTAAATAGTTGCAACTGGACCAGAAAGCATATGCAAAACTGACCCCAACTTTCATCCTTAGTTTTAAGGATATATTTGTGAAATTTATAAAATTAGTTATGAAATCAAGATAAATTTCATAGAAGATAAGCTCTAGAAAATAATAAAATAAATTTTTTAATCGTAAAATAATAAGAGATGATATTAGAAGAAGAAGGCAATACAAAAAGATTAAAAACAAACTAAATAGAAATAAAAAGAAAGAAAATCAAATTTAATATAATAATAAATCAAAATTAAATGTTAAGAGATGATATTGAAAATAAAATTCAATAAAAAAAGAATAAAAAAGAAAGGGATGACATTGAAAAACAATCAATTAGAAAAAAAAAGAAATAAATAATAATTAAAAGAATAAAAATCAAATTTAATAAAAAAATTAAATGAAATTAAATGATGAGGGATGTAATTGAAGAAGAAAAAATCTACAAAAGATAAAAAACAAAATAAGTAGTAATCAAAAGAATAAAAACTAAATTATATATAAAAATAAATGAAATGAAACTTTTTTATTTTATCACGGACAAGCAAGAGAAAAAAAAAAAGAAAAAATCCACTAGAACCACACCATCAGTTTGCCACCGATATGTGCCCCGGTAGAGGTAAGATCTCGATGCATCAATCTTAACCATGCCATAGAATGTAGTATTTAATCGATGGAGAAGTTTGCAAGCGTAGTTTGAAAGGTATTAACTTTTTCTACTCGTTGATATATGCATTGTATGTGCTAACAATATTTTATTTTTAAATATATTTTATATATGTTAAAATACTTAATTGCCTTTAAATCTATTTGATAATTATAAAAAAAAGTTATAATGAAATCACTAAAACACCTTATACAAGTTTAAGAAAATAATTTTCAAGGGTGGTCAAGTAATTATACTATAAGAAAAAACAACAAAAAAGCCATTAGCCCCTATTTAATTTTATTTTTTATTTTTAAAGTAAATTAATAATTTCACTTTTCAACAAAAAAAAATAAAAAAAATGAAGAGACATATTTATTTTATTCAATTTGATAATGCTAATTAAACATCATGAAAAGACTATTTTACCCTTTAATTAATGCTTTATTAGCTTGTATTTGGGAGGGTAAAAACATCTAACAATTTACATAACAATAAGTCTTATGGCCTCTGGAGTTTTTAATAATTGATGATGTTAATTCAATCTCTTGAAAAGACTATCTAGTTCCGTAATTTCACTTTACAACAAAAAAATGAAGAGACATATTTATCTCATTCAATTTGATAATGCTAATTAAACATAATAAAAAGACTATTCTACCCTCTAATTTATGCTTTATTAGCTTGTACTTGGGAGGGTAAAAAACATCTAACAATTTACATAACAATAAGTCTTATGGCCTCTGGAGTTTTTAATAATCGATGATGTTAGTTCAATCTCTTGAAAAGACTATCTAGTTCCCTAATTTTAATTCATAGGCTTGTATTGCTGTGAACAAAAACATCATTATTTTATAGCAATTGACAACGGAATGAGTCTTGCTCCACCTTGTCTGATTGATGCCAATTAGTTGTTTACATATTACACACACACACACACACGCTCTTGTGCTCGTTATTTATGTAATAATAATATAATTCAAAATTGTTGGGTTGACGACGACAACCACGAGCGTTGACATTTGGCTCCAATTCCAAATTTAATCCACCAAACTATTAGCAGGAGACTTTGTCTCTCTTTCTACCATAAGCAGATAAGCATCAACAGAAGAGCGAGAGAGGAAGAGGAAAATGTCAAACACAAGCTTATCAGCGAAGTGTGAGTGGACAGCCCGGAGAGTGAGCACATCTCTCAAGCTCCAAACCTAGCCATGACAAATTTGAATTTAAAGATAGAATATCAGTAATGTCACACTCAAGACTATAACAATAATAAAATAAAAATAAAAATTACTATAAGCTACTTGCTATTATCGATGGTTATTCATTGCCATGTACAGATGATGATATAGAGAGAAGTGTGTCTCAATGGAGAATGAACTTGCTAGAAAGTCCCTCTCTAAGTTAGCGGTTTTGACCATGTACATGAAAAAGCCCCGTTTGGTATTGCATTTTAAATAGTGTTACTAAAATTTGAATTTTTTTTTAAATGTTTTTGGATCGTTTTTAATGTATTAATATTAAAAATAGTTTTTTTAAAATAAAAATATTATTTTAATATATTTTTAAATTAAAATTACTTTAAAAAATAATCATTATTATATTTCTAAATAGTGATAATTTTACTGCAATCCCTTTAACTTTTTACTAACTTTAGTAATTGATTTCAATGTGTTTAGAAAAAAAAATAGAGAAATAATATATCAAAATATGCTTATATAATAATGGCATTCTTCTTCTATTTTTTTCTACACGATTTTTAGTTATTTTTTTATATAAAAATACCTTTAAAAACAACAAAAAAAAACATGAAAGTAAAAATTAATTTTCAGAAACTTAAAAAATCTAAAAAATAGATGAAATTAAAAATAAATAAATAAATTGAATATCCTAAAAAAATTAAAACTATCAACATCACAAAATAATTGAATAACATTTAAAAAAAACATTGGAAACTAATAAAAAAAGCGAAAACCCATATTTTGCAAAACTTGTTTCATTGTTGTAGGTATAAGGTTAAAAATTGAATTCCCATACTTTCATTATTTATACCCAATCTTAACATTAAAATTTTTGCAAACGTGATACATTGTTTATGAGAAATTTATCTTTTTTAATTAAAAAATTTGAGATATATAAGATGTTAAAAACAATCTCTGAAGATAATCATTCATTATATTGTTCAAACAAAAAGTGTTATTTTGATTGGACTAAATGTTACAATAATTATTTTTTATGTTAAATATTCATGTTTTTTTTTTATATTTTGATGATAAAAATAAAATGAAAAATAAATTAATAGAATGAAGTAAATTATGATAACAAAAATTACTTTGATAAACCTTTGAAACTTAGATAAAAACTCTTGATATTAGTGATGTAATTCACCAAGAAACTTTTTTGAAGATGGTACATTTTCAAGTGAGAAAAATATTGAAGAGAGCATATCTTCAAATGAAAAAAAATCTTAGTATAAATTTATTAAGTAATGAAAAAAATCTTGAAAAGTATCTTCAAGTGGTATAAAATTCTTGGTCAGGATTCATCAAGTGACTATTATATTCTTGAGCTTGGACTAGTAAAGGAATATAATACTCAAGTATAAGTTAATAATTGAGGTGTGGATATAGGTTTCCTGAACCATGTTAAAACAAGTTAGCAAATTATCTTCTTGTTACTTTATGTATTTTAATTATATTGTTAATTATTATGTTTATTTGAAGTAATTTGTAATTTTTGTTAATAATAGTTATATACTTAATTCACTATCTTTTAGATGTTACAATTACCTTAATTCTTGAACAATAATAACACTCAATATAAATTTATTATGGTGATAAGATGTTGTGATACACCAACTCTTATTCGATCTAAGCTGGATTGTGATGAAATTAAGAAAAAACCTCATATAAAAATTGGACTTTTCACGGGTTACAACTCTGGGCTTAGGTTTGGAACTTAGATGGGTTTAGTTGCGGGGCTTGGTCTACAATGAAAGTTTACTTGAAAAAAATAAGTTTTTTTATAAGATGAAGGCTTTTTCATGTTTAAGTCAATAAATATATTAATATACACACATTGATTGACTTAAACATGAGAGAGAGTAAATTGTTCTCATAATACCTTATACTTTTTAATGCAATTTGCACATTTTCATTAATTATGTACATGAAAATAGGGTAAATATTTATTTATATTATACTTATTTACACATTATTTTTTTACTTATGCAAAAATCTACATAATAAAAAATTAAATAAACAAAATGATTAATATCTAGTACTATATATTTATTACAATAATAGCTTTAATGACCAAAGAAAAAATCCCAAGTACTAAAGATCTTTTTTATTTGGATATGTTCACTATAAAATGCATATAATAACTTCTCTAATTTTATTCCAATGTTACCTTCTTCCTTTCTAAATATATAATACACTCGTACTCTCAAAGTCTTTATTTTTTTTATTAGGTATTTTTTGATGGAGTCTTTAAAATCTTATCCAGTAACAAAAATCTTACTAATACTTGTATCAACAATAATTTCATTAATTTATATCTATATAATATGCTCATAACATTTACTTACTATTCAAGCCATATAATACAACATTTATTTTATTTTTATAATAATAACTATCATACACCTATATTTTCCAATCAATCTAACCCACCCTTTATTAACCCTTTACTAACAAATAAACAATTTTTTTTTTCTATTCAATATTATAAACATTCATATCAGTTTTATAGTCCAACTTAATTTAGAGTTTATTATCCCCTACCACACCCATGAGTTATACTTTATTTAATTAGGGGTTCGACAATTTATTTAATACCATTCATATTTATGTGTATTGCTTTAGCTAACTATATACGTTCATTCATTTGAATGCTTATTTTTTTTCCTGACCAATTGATTTTTTTAGTCCATCTCAATATCTATTTTACCAATTATGGCTCATCTATATTATTTTTCTTGCTAAATATGCTTTTGATTTTTCTTTTTTGGCTTATCCATATATTTCTTTCGTTAGCCATGCACTTTATACCTATTTGACTTATTTATATATCTTTCCTTCTAAAATACTCTTTACATCCATTTAGCCCATTTATATATTTTTTCGTAACACACACACACACATTCTTTATACCCATTTTTCGCACATTAAAGTATTTTTCATCTCAAATGTTTTTTCTAAATACCAATATTTCATATTTTGGCTATGTTGAGAATTGTGGTAGCGATGACGATTCAAATTGCTTTTTATTTATAAATACATCAAAATAATTTCTGCTTTTTATTTATAAATACATCAAATAAATTTTTTTCTAAAAAATATTATTTTTGATATCAGCACATCAAAACGATTTGAAAACATAAAAAAATTCTGAGGGAACTCGGTTTCAATCATGTTTCCAAACATGCTCTTCAAGGTACAATAACCCTTGCCATTGCAGTCAACTTAAAATTTTGCATAATAGGTTTGTTGCTGTGGTTGACATAAAATCTACATGTGAGTTTCATCACCAAAGATGAATTAAATTTCACAAATTAAATCTTACCATTACAATCAATTCCTTTCCTTTTTTTTTTTTTAATATCTCATTTTCAATTTTTGTTGTTGGGGTCCATTTAATTCTTGCATAACAAATTTGATTTGTTGCGGTCCACTTGATTTTTATATATTAAATTCTTAAATATTTAATGTTATATGTCATGCAAATACAATTTACATCATATTATTTTATGTCGCGTGTGCATAATTTATTTATTAATTCATTACTCCGTAGGCAACATTTACATCAGTCTCCATCCAAATAACCAACTACTCCTTATACATGTATCCATGGTCTTCATCTAAACAACCGAATAATTTATGTATCTATATCCACAGTCTCCATCCAAATGACTGACGATGATATCAATTAATTATATTAGTCTTCGTCTACATAGTCAACTAATTCACATAGAAGTTCTTAGTCTCTTTTATTGTAGCTTATTTATTAATTTTTAATATTTTTAGGTTGCACTATCATGGTCGATTACAATTAATATATTGATTACCATCATTATGATAATTTTTCAGGTTGCACTGTCATGGTCGATTACAATTAATATATTGATTACCATCATTATGATAATTTACAACCATATACTAGTTACCCCCATTACGATCAATCACAATTATCTACATGCTTTGTCAATGCAACCATATACAATTTTATATTGGTTATATACACAATTATCTACTAGTTACTATCATTATGGTTATTCACACACACATATACACATATACATTTGGTCATTTATAATTATATACTATTAGTTTTGCCATTGCAGTCAAATATAACCAACCACATTTATATCCTTCCTCATCGATATAATTTCTTATGATAATAATTATATACAACACATATAAATTTCATTGCAAATTAACAATTACTAAATCATTTTAGATAATTGAAAAGGCTAGGGGTGACCTTTACCTTAAACCCCTACTATACATGCTTTTAGAAAGTTAAGTTCTATTTTGATGTTTCTCCTACAACTTCTATGATAAAAATTAACATTCACATAGCTAGATTCACACTTAATTATTTGTTTACCAACAAATTTAGCCTAACACATAATTACACTAATCACCACATGTATTCAAATAATCTTAATTTATTTCACATTCAACCTAAAACTAAGCATTTCAATATTATAGCTTCACATACAAGTTGATGCTTGCATCTCCATACATCTTATAATGTCAACTAATATACATAATAAAATTATTAATTTCTATTAAAAATCCATATGTAAATATTCATGCTGACAATTTAAATACTTACAATAGAACTTTTACATTTTAATTTTAAATTTCATATTTAATACATTACAAACTAATGATTTCTTCTTTACCCTATTAGTTTAGGGTTTTAAAATAAAAATTTCTACACTTTCATAATTTTATTAAAATATAATTCTCAACACAATTAAATGGTTTTAAAATAGAAATTTCTACACTTTCATAATTTCATTAAAATATAATTCTCAACACAATTAAATTGAACAATCAAAATCTCCTAAATTTTCCTAAAATTAACTAAACCAATAATTTAACTAGTTCCATCCAAATTCATAAATTTTGACATAACTTTATATTTCATTTTCAAACATGTTTCTTTCATACCAAAAATATAATACACAATCCTAATCAATAGTTTCATATATAATTTGAATAAATTTCTAATTTTTATAACAACCTTATTGAATTAATCTTTCCTCTTTTTAATCCAAGTATTTTTAGCTTAATTCAAACCCAAAAGAACGAATAACCTAGTTCAACACAATATTATAACCCTATTCACTTTCATTTTCAATATAGCACACATCAAACCAACTAAAAAGTAACGTCAAATTTCTAATTTTTATCCAAAATCTTCAAAATAACCATTTGTAAATTTTAACAAAACTTATAATTAAATCAAAATTTTCACAATTCATTTCTCAATCATTTCAAATTTCAATAAAGTTATACAATACAAAAACCAATTCAACACTTTAGTGTCCAATTGGAAAAATCTCTAATTTCTATGTATGACCAATCATTTTTCTAGCAAGTAATTCATGTTCTAGTTTCCAACTAATTTTGATTGCATCTATCTAATTCATTACCACACTATTTAACCCATGATTTTATTTGGTTCCATACATATTTACACTTCAAAGTTTCCCAACTTTCACATTAATAAAGAAAACACAACAACACCATCTCAACCTTTTGTTTTTTTAATTTGAATACTATTAACCTCATAAAAAACCATAAATGCTTATATTTATCCCTCACAATTCAATCTATTCAACATACTAATTTTTTAAAAATTATATACTCAATTTCTTCATTTTAACGAACTACACTACAACCTCATTCATTAATTTTTAAACATTAAAAACATCATAACAACACAATTAATTCAAATGTCAAAATCAACTTCCCAAATTTTTCAAGAATTCACAAACCCAATATACTTTTAACATCCTTTACAATTTTATCATAAGATTTACAAATTTATATTTCAAGCATTTCTCCTTCAATATCAAATACTCATATATTCACAAACTTGTTTAATAAAAGTTCATGTGCACATGGCACACTTTTCCTCCTTTATAAGTATATACATCACATGAATTCCTGCACACTTAGTATACAATTCCGATTGATTTAAGTACTTAATTGTACATCCATGTTTCCAAACTTTATCCCTACTCTTTTCAAATATTTGCATGACATGCCAATCATTTATAAAGTATATAATTTATAATTCAATGACTTTTTCTAAAACCTTCTCGTTAGCTTATAACATTCAATATCATAAAAACAAACAAACTTTAAATTTTCAACTTTTTCACTCAACCATACATATAAAAAAAATTAACATATTTAAAGTAGCAATCCTTCATACACAATAGACTCATACTTATACATTAAATGAATATATATATTATCACATAAATTAACAAAAATTTTCATCCCCATGGTTGGCCTTATTTGCATCCATTAATAAATGAGTTTTTTTCCCTAAATCTTTTTTTAAATCCACCTTTATTGGCACCTATTCCATATCAAATTTATCAAACTACCATAAAAAAATCATTCCCCCAATTTATCATAAAACCTTAGAATTGCTAAAAAGTTTAAGGGTTTTTTTTTATATCTCATTCACAAAAAACACAAATAAACATACAATTAGCTATATATATCTCATTCACAAAAAAACACAAATAAACATACAATTAGCTAATAAAATTCATCTTACTCACAAGATTTTGAAACCATTTGATGAGTTGTTTTGAAGTTTTCTCTACTTTCTCCTTTTCTTCTAAGTAAAAACTTTTTTTTTTTATTGTTAAAACTGTCAACTCCTCCTTTTCTTCTAAGTAAAAACTTGTTTTTTTTTTTTATTGTTAAAACTGTCAACTAAAACCTATAAAAAAAGATAGATGTTATTTTTTCCTAATAGATTTTACCATAACACACTCTTAAAGTCCCAAATCTTTGTAAGACCCATCTTATTTTAAAGAAAAATAAAGAGTAGAATTCTCCTCACTTTTCTTTTCTTCAAGTTATGGCTATTGGCTACATATACAAGAAAAGATAGGGAATTTTGGTTTTTATTTACAAAATTCCCATTACTAAATGCCTATATGCTCTTTTTTGTATTTTAATGGACCATCAATATTTTTACGTATTGTTTATTTATTTAAATCATCAATATTTTTAAATTAATTCATCGGGGACTTTCATTCCTAATCATACTATAATTTTCCTTAGAGTTTTCACCACTCTCAGTTAAAAATTATGTGATTAAACATGAAGTTTATGTAGATAGTTGATATTATTTGCAAGTAAATTCACATATTCGTTTAGTCGAAGTTCCATAATTCTTTTATAAGGATTTTTTTTCTAAAATTCTTAAATTTTATTTTAATCATATTTTATTTGGTTGGAAATATTTTTCATTTATTATGGTGTGCACCACACTGTTTCATCAATTTTAGATAGGAGATATACATATACTACATAATTTAAACTTATTTAATTTATTATAGGGTTTTCAACACTAATTTATCAATTTTAGACTAGGGGTTTATAAATGTAGAGAGAATGTTAGTATGAGAAATCTATTTATTTATCTAGCGATCCAAGATATTTATAGACTTAGGTCACACTAGCTCACCTAAGTATAAAGGAATTGTACAATATTGGATTGATAGAAATATTGAAAGTTATTAGTTATAGTGCCTTGCACTATTGATGGTGAAAAGATTAGTTAACATTAGTGACATATGTGAGATTATGTTAATATTTTTAAAGATGAATGCTTGATCCTTTTAGAGAAACTAGTTAAGAGAACTTGGAGACAAGCGATCATAAGGATCTAAGAAAGGATGCATAATCTTTTTTTAAGATGTTTGATACATGTATAAAATTCAATGGAGACATGAATATTTTTTCACGAAAAAACTTTTTAGATACATAAATATTAGTGTGAAAACTTCTTATTTAGACATGTTTGGAGACATGAAGATTTTTTATAAAGACATATTTGGAAATATAGATTTTTCATGGAGGTATATTTAGAGACATTAGAGATATGAAAAAAAATAATATTTTTTATTAAGAAAATCAAAAGATATAGATACAATGCATGAGATAATCTATGGATTATATGATCTTAAGTAGCTTATCAAGTGTGCAAAATTCCTTTATTTTTTCCTCTGATTTTGCCTCTTCATGAACTGATAAAGGTAACCTTTTGGCTTTTGCAATAATCTTTTTATCTTTTTTTTTTAAGCATAACCTATGATCATGATAAAAAAAAAGGCAAAACTTAAGGTTTTTTCATGTTCACACAATTTTGCATTAGAGTTAGATATTGCAAAAATCCTTTTTCATTGATGGTAGCTAACACCTCAGTCTATATAGTGGTTAGATATGTAGCTATGAGCTCGGGGAATGTGTGGCAATCACATATATGCCATTGACACTTTTTCCGGCCACTCTTTTAGGAGACTAATGGTGTTGTGAAGACTTTATTTGTACATGGAAATGAGGGTTTTCTTGTTTAGTCACATTGGTTTCTTCCACCATAATATAATCTTTCATTGTGTGATTGACATTGAGAAGATTTATTTTAAGGAAAATATACAACCTTTTCTAATAAAGAACATTTATAAATTTCATTAATCAAAGTTTATATGGAAATAGGCTCAATAAGTGTTTTCACATTGAGCATTTCTTCATTGAACCTTTAAAGATAGGTCTTGATACTTTTATCTTCTCGTTATGTGATGATAAAGAGCTTTATTGTTTTTTTTTGTATTGCCAGAATGCTTATGCTGAAATGAGATATAAGCTTAAAGCTAAGATCATGAAAGTTAAGAATATATTTAGGCTCTAGAATATGATACCATACTTATCCAGATCCACTAAGTGTTATTAGATGAACTTTGCACATAACATCATTATCTTATATGATTAGCTCTAGGATACTTCTCATATTTTATATATGCTCTCATAGGTTTATAAGTCATTCATATTTGTCTAGGCTAACATTTTCAGAGACTTAGCCTTTAAAGACTTGATTGTGCACTGTTATACAACAAAGAAAGGATTATTCCATTTAGTGGGAGCTGTGTTCTTGAGCTTATCTTATGCCTAGAATTATTATACAACAAAGAAAAGATTATTCCATTTAGTGGGAGCTATGTGATTAGTACTTAAAAGTGCATTTTATGGTGTATAAGTGAGACTAAGATGGAGATAGACGAAGAATGAATCGTTTCGAGTATCTTGTGTGATACAATATGTGTAACTCCTTTTGAGTGAGACCGTTACTTCATGAGTTGAAAATATTTTCTAATAAATAAATTAAGTTTGAAGATTGATTGTAAATTGTTTTTTATTCACCAGTTGTTTTTGTAAAATATTTATGCAAAACAAACATAGAAAAACATTTTTTAGAGGATATTTTTCAAAAACAAACATAGAAAAATATAAACATTTTCCTATTAAATATTTAACACAAAACAAATAAACCCTTACTAGAAATTTTTTGTTACACAAAAGAAATAATGCAAATATGTATGTGCATTGCCATAATAATATTATTGAGTATCTGCACCTTATGGGGAGTTTTTAGAGAATTGGAGGAGCTAAAATTCCTATAGTACGGAGATAAGTTATTGTTTATTGTCCTAGAGTTTTGTCAACCATAAAAAATGTTTTTGATGCAAATAAATGAAATGATAATGAATTAACTTTTGTTCAGGTCACAACAAACAATGCCTTTAATAAAATTAAAAAAATTATATAATAATTAGATTTTTTATGGGCCATAATCTTAGACGTGAGTTTAAAATATATACATGCTTGGTTGTTATAGATAAAATTTTGAGTATAAAGATTTTTTTTGTTTACCTGTTACTCAAAATATTTATAAACTTAGGTTACATCAACTCATCTTGATAAGTTAGGAATTGCACAATAATTAACTGATGAAAACATTAATATCTATTGGTTGTAATGCCTTCTACTACCATTAGCGAGAAGGTTGATTAATATTAGTGATATGTTTACTAAAAATAAAATCAGGTAGAGAAAAACGCGCCTCTTGTACATGTGTTTTGTCTGCTATCACCCTTTGTTAAACATCAGGTAGAGAAGAAAAACGCGCCTCTTGTACACGTGTTTTGTCTGCTATCACCCTTTGTTAAAATTGTGGTGCCAACCCTAAATGTGCATGTATAAGGAATTTGTCATCGAAAACATAGAAAAATTATTTACGGAGACAGTGAGTGACATCGTGTCTTGAGTTTTCAAAACAAAAAAACATATGAGTGCTAAGAGTTGAGAATATTTTTATGGTAATAGGTATGATCATTTGGGTCTGGACCAAGTATGGGTATTGTTGTTTGAGCCAATAACTAAACAACATCATAGCAACAAAGATTATTGTTTGGGCTTTGACCGGCGAGATTCAAATTCTAAGCCCCACCGAATTGGGTTTAAGAACACAGGTGAGTATAACATCGAGGAGGACCGCACCCTAATTTTAGAACTTGAGCTGCCCATCTAGTAGCTAGGCACGAAGAACATGACCCACGTAACAGAAGAAAGAGATATTCAAATTCGAAGCCCCACCGGAAAGTATGAATTCCAAACTCAAGCTTCGCCGAGCGATAGACACACTGTACACTAAAGGACCAGCAAGTCATGAATGCTACACTCGCCTTGCACTCGAATGCTTTCGAGCCAGTGATGTTGATCAAGCCAAGAGATTGAAATCCCACATGGACCTTCATTTGTTTAAACCCAATGACACTTTCATTCACAATCGTCTTCTCAACTTGTACGCAAAATCAGGAGAAATCTCTCATGCTCGGAAACTGTTTGATGAAATGACCCAAAGAGATAATTTCTCGTGGAATGCCATGCTTTCTTTGTATGCGAAATCCGGGTTAGTCGAGGATTTAAGGGATATCTTTGATAACATGCCTTCTCGTGACTCAGTATCGTATAATACGGTGATTTCAGGTTTTTCAGGAAATGGGCGTGCAGGCCAGGCACTGAGTGTTTTTTTGAGGATGCAGAAGGAAGGGCTTAAGCCCACAGAGTATACCCATGTCAGTGTTTTAAATGCGTGTACGCAGTTGTTGGATTTAAGGAGAGGAAAGCAGATTCATGGAAGGATTATTATTTGTAATTTAGGTGGCAATGTGTTTGTTTGTAATGCTTTAACTGATTTGTATGCGAGGTGCGGGGAGATTGATCAGGCAAGGAAGTTGTTTGATAGAATGGTGATTAGGAATGTGGTAACATGGAATTTGATGATTTCTGGGTACTTGAAAAATAGGCAGTCTGAGAAATGCATTGATTTATTTCATGAAATGCAGGTGTCAAATTTGAAGCCCGATCAAGTTACAGTTTCAAGTGTTCTTGGTGCATATATTCGAGGTGGGTATATTGATGAAGCAAGGAAGGTGTTTGGTGAGATTAGAGAGAAGGATGAAGTTTGTTGGACAACAATGATTGTGGGTTGTGCACAAAATGGAAAGGAAGAGGATGCGTTGCTGTTGTTTAGTGAGATGTTGTTAGAGAATGCCAGGCCAGATGGTTATACTATCTCGAGTGTGGTTAGCTCGTGTGCCAAATTAGCTTCTTTGTATCATGGTCAGGTTGTTCATGGAAAAGCATTTCTTATGGGAGTTGATGATGATTTGCTTGTGTCTAGCGCTCTTGTTGATATGTATTGCAAATGTGGAGTCACTAGGGATGCTTGGACTCTATTTAGTACGATGCAAACTCGGAATGTGGTTTCTTGGAATTCCATGATTGGGGGTTATGCATTAAATGGACAGGATTTGGAGGCCTTGTCCCTTTATGAGAATATGTTGGAAGAAAATTTGAAACCAGATAGTGTAACGTTTGTGGGTGTTCTATCTGCTTGTGTCCACGCTGGTTTGGTTGAAGAAGGGAAGGAATATTTTTCTTCAATGAATGATCAACATGGGTTAGAACCTACTCCGGATCATTATGCGTGCATGGTCAATCTCTTTGGACGTTCAGGGCACATGGATAAAGCAGTTGACTTGATTAGTAAGATGTCGCAGGAACCAAATTCCCTAATTTGGACTACGTTTTTATCAGTTTGTGTAATGAAGGGTGATATTAAACACGGGGAGATGGCGGCTAGGTGCCTAATTGAATTGAATCCATTAAATGCTGTGCCTTACATCATGTTGTCTAACATGTATGCTGCTCGTGGAAGATGGAAAGATGTTGCGTCTATTAGATCTCTAATGAAGTCCAAGCATGTTAAAAAGTTTTCTGCTTACAGTTGGATTGAGATTGACAATGAAGTCCATAAGTTTGTAGCAGATGATCGAACTCATCCAGATGCAAAAATAATTCATGTGCAACTTAACAGATTGATAAGGAAATTGCAGGAAGCAGGCTTTAGTCCTAATACAAACTTGGTTCTACATGATTTTGGGGAGGATGAAAAACTTGAATCCATCAATTACCACAGTGAAAAACTTGCTCTTGCATATGGGTTAATCAAAAAGCCTCGTGGAGTAACACCTATAAGGATTATAAAGAACATTCGCACTTGTGCAGACTGCCATATATTTATGAAGTTTGTATCTAACATCACCAGGAGACCTGTCATCTTGAGAGATTCAAACAGATTCCATCATTTTGTCCAGGGGCAATGCTCCTGCAAGGACTACTGGTAATGTTTAGTCTTGTAATGGATGAAATGACCTGAATGTTCATTCTTCTAAGATTGCCAGTGGAGATCAAGGGAAGGCTAGGATATATGAGAGCTTTCTAGCTCAAAGTGTTATGGAGTGAAACTGAAAAGCCACTAGGACGCTGAAGGCAGAAGAGGGTTTTTGATGGACTCTTGTGCTGTGACAGGGACAACGCTTTTACTCAGGGATACAGTAAGAAAGCTGATGGAACAAGGCTCAATGTACTAATCGATGGTAAGGACTGTGAAGAGCTGAAAGTGGGATTTTACAGTAGCAATTTGTATGTAAGGAGCAGAATAATTCTGAACGTGATTGTGTCCATACAATCACCACTAATCACAAATACAAGCCTACACGACCGAGTATTGATCAGTGAGAGGTCATTTTTCACTTCTGCAGTAAATAAGGTCTACAGCAACATTTCCTCTGGAATACGTCCAGCTATTGTTCTGCAATGTAGATAGATGTCTTCGGGCCTCTGGAGCTAGCTAGTTAATCTTCCTGATTGATTGCCTCTCTACGCATTATAATGATGATCCTCAGGGCTAATGCTAATGAAAAGTGTTTCTTAACCATATTCCGTTTAGGTATTTTGCTTATGAAAATGTGGTTAACATGAAAACGCCACTAATTCCTGGGCTAATGCATGCATATACACGGCAGTGTCATTTTCATATCAGATTGTGTCGAGTGTAGAATTTTATTTTCAGCCAGCGCAGCAATCTGCATGCCTAAGTTCATGACTTAGTGGGCTTGCTCAAAATAAAATTCTCCCCTCAATATCAAACTCATGGACCTCTTATTAACATGACCTTATGAGCTTACACCCTCTAACAACCTCCTGAAGTAGAACCCAAAACTCATAAGCGTCCATAGCTGTTGTGTCTTCGTTTTGGACCCCATGGTATTCATTACCAGAAGGTGGTTGCGTTTGTCACAGGGTCTTCATTTCCCGCCTCAATCATGGACCTCTTATTAATTGCAGATTAGTGTTTTGAAAAACATACATTGTGTCCATGAACAAGATGAATGGAGCTATAATGGTAGCTAATAAATTCAATTTCCAAAGTTTGGTGCATCTTTTCAATGCACTGGTACCTCACCGAAAAAGAAAAGACAGAATTCTATAGAGGGTAGAGTCTACAAATTCAATAATCTCAACAGAAATAAGCTTATAGATACTGAACTTTTAAGTAGATGATTATATATTTTTTTGGTGTGTTATTTCCTCCAAAAATCCAGTTTCCTAAGTGGACCTCTTCCTTGCACTAAATTCTGCTAGTTTAGTAGTTTTGATTTTGCGTGAGCTGACTCCAAAGAGGACAATTTATCTAGCCATTCTACCAAACTTTGAGAAAACCAAATGTTTTGGCGTTTGGATTGCTATAAGTTCATTCCAGCTACATAGAAATCTTTGGAGTTAGGCATTGACGACACCTAAAGGGACCCAAAATCATAAATATCGCTCTTAGGTATTAGCATACACTCATTTACATCAACACCCGTCTTTTTATTTGTGGATGAGCCTACCTCATTCTGGGAACGGCAAACCTCTGATTGGAGGATGAACAGGAGGAGAAAACATATATGAAAGAGATGGTATCTGTACCTCTTCTTTAAAATAGAAAAAAAATAGAGAAAAAACAAATAAGGTAGCCATTCTCTCGAGTTATTTCGAGAAGACATGGCATGGAAGACAGCCCATGTGTATTTGGTGTCGATGAAATCCTAGTGAGAGTAATTGTTGATCTGTCACAAGTCTAGTTTCCCTTGAACACGGGCTAGACTAACGCGGATGCTTTTTCTTCCTTGTCTACCTTAAGACAGTAACCATAGGCTTTTACTTTGGATTGTGATGGAGTTGCCGAATGAAATGCACTTTGCCTCTATTATTGGCCCTATGGATGATGGTCTGCTTAATTATTAACGTCTCCAAAGATTTATCTCTACTTTTTTTTTTCTTTTTTTTTTTCCTTTTTAATTCTCAAGCGCTTTACACACACACTGCAAACTAGAAAATTCAACGAAAAGCATATTTTCATCTTTGAATTTTTGAGTTTCCGTTTACATTATCAATTAAAAGTTAGAATCAATCTTTAGGATTTAACCAGTAAAAGGTGGCTATCTTGTAGCTAAACAAGATGTAGATTTAACACAAACCTTCAAATAAGTATGGATTTATCAATTATTATGATTTCAAACGAGCATTATTCATAACATGCATGAAATAATTATGTTAACCAAATAAATACTCATGAACCCTATATCAATTTTGTATCACAAGGTTTCATTAAATCTTAAACAATTATTCTCAAATCAATCAACAATCCTTTAAATGGTACTCCAATCTAGAAACAAATATTGTTTACTTTAGTACTAATAAGGAAACCAAGAGGTTTATCGAATATCATGCAAATTGATCATGATAAAACTAATGTCAACTCTTCTAGTTATAGGAGGCCAAATGGACATGTTGGCTAGAAAATATTTATTAGTTCACATAGTAATGAAGATTTATTACGAGGAATTATATAAGTTGATATCGAGCATGTTGATGTCTAGGAATTATTAGATTGCTTTGAACGTAAGAGAAATAAATAAATAAATTAAAAGCTTGTAAATATAAACATATAAATAAAACAGTAAAGATAAATAAATGGAGGAATTGTAAAATAAAATAAATAAGAAAGTATGTTATATAAAATCTAAAGCATAAAACTGTAAATAACTCACAAAGTAAATTATGAGAAAGATAAATTATTGAAAGGCTTGAAAATATTTGTTTTGAAATTGTGTATCGAGGCATGCCGAAGAATTACAATGAGGTATGTCCTTAAAATAATACTCTTCAACCCTAGTTCTTGTCCTACAAAATAGAAAAAAACAAAAAACAACCTGATGTCAACCATAAACAAGAAATCCATCTTATACAAAGAAGTAACCCAACACTTGAAAAACTCTACTTTCTGCTAAGGTTGAAAAGAAAATTCCAACATATCTTCCTATAGTAATTTAATTTTTTGTATTTTAAAAAAATTTAAATTTTTTTATTTATTTCAAATTAATATATTTTTAGTATTTTCAAACTATTTTGATATGTTGATGTCAAAAATAATTTTTAAAAAATAACAAAATCATTGATATATATTTTAATATAAAAAGTTATTTAAAAAATAATTATTACTATACTCCTAGACATCACATATCTTACTGTTCATCTTAGTTACTTTTGTCTAAGCAATTCTCAAAATTTGTTCATCTTCGACCATGGTTTATAAATATTTTATCTCAAATATCAACCTCTAGTTATATTCCAATCTTGCCATAAATCTTCCTATCAGGAAATACTATTACCATATTTCAGCAAGACAATAGCATGGGTATCTTTTTGTTTATTTTTTATATGAAAAATATCTCCTGTATTGATTTATTTTGAAAATAAAGTAACATTTATCAAAATACCAAGAAATTAATGCTATAGAAGTCATAATTCATACCTAATTTTTAATGTCTTCTCACGTATTTGAATTTTGAAAAACATGAATTGTCACTTATCAACTGTTCATCTTCACTTTCTACAGTATTCATCTCTCAATTTATTTTTTTTAAAAGAATTCCCATAAAATGGTAGGCCAATCTTTACCCTCCAGAGTAATCCTCAAAATTTATAACATCTTGAAGATATGATGAACCTTGAGCTCAATACTTACTTTGATATTTTAATAATTTATTACTCTTATTTACCCATGTCTTTTCCCGCTGTCCATATTGAAATGCTCTGGTTGGTGCATGAAAGATCATTCACTGCACTTCAAACTATAAAAAATAATTGACATTTATTTGTGTCATAATCATCCATTTTAACATTACAATCATTAGGCATGCTTGACCAAGGTACACAACCATGCTTTATCTTTGATTATGCTAAAAAGATATTAACATCCAATTAATTTAAACCTCTCCTCTTTATTTTACCTTTTCAGCACATATTGATTGACCAAACTAATGATCATTTGTCAACAAGTCCAAACAACGAACTACAAGCCCCAAAGCAGAGGGATTAAAGCAATTATTTTTGTCAAAATTTTCCTTTTTTTTTTAGATTAACGTGGGTGTTCGGGCCAGCTTACGCGCACTACGACTAATCTCACGGATCCTGAAGTTAACAACCATGTAAGCCTCCAGTGGCCCTCATATAAGAAAATTTACCATCTTTACTCTAAAATTAAGATCAAGGTGCAGATAAAGCTTGTCCTCATAAAGAACCAATTATAGTTACCAAGTCTCCTTGAGAAGTACAAAAATACAATAATGATCACTAAGCTTTTTACAAGCAATATTCACTTCTGCCCTCTACATGTTTTCGTGTATCCCTCAAATTCTTTATTATCAATGATGACATAAATACCTTTTTAAATTCTATCGATTGATGGATCGGTCATATTTGTCAGCTAGTTTGATATGCTTACAAGAAATATTATATAAGTAGTTGTTTGCTAGAAAAACTCCACTTCTGTTCCAATGTGTCTGTCGATCTCTGTACCTATTCCAATGGTGATATAAATCTTCTTCTCAGTAAACTTATTATCGTATTTTATCAAAGAGTTATTTTAATTTAAAAATTTAAATAAAATTTTAAAGTATAATTTATATTATTTTTTAATATATTATTTTAAATAAAAATCTTTTAGGTTTGAAATTTACATAATCCCACGTTACCTTATACTTAATTTTTTATCAAATAAATAAAAATAATGAGATTCAAACTTGAGATCATTTGAACATCAAAACTCTAATATTATATTAAATAACTATCTCAATCTAAAAATTTAAATATTTAAATGAGATTTCAAAATATAATTTATATTATTTTCTAATATATTTTAACCTAACAATAATGTATCCTTTTTTTTATATAAAAAAATACTAACACTTGATTTTATGATTCCAGAAATTACTCAATATCAAACATCGCAGTTTACTATTCTATTTGGGCACATATCAAGTTAAATTAACCCCCTTTTTTTTTTTGGCAACTTTGAAAGTGGATATCAAGATTATACTCGATAGTTTTCTACGGTGTAGCCGATCATGGAAAAAAAAAACACAATGCAATAAATTTTTATTTATTTTTTCTATACCTTGGGCTCAAAATTCCATGATTGTATTGTGTTTAGCAACCCTCACCCAATATTAGTTTATATATATATATATAAAACTCATGTTTTGTCCTAAATCAAATTAAAAAAATTAAGAAAAAGATTATATTCAATTGATTCAAGCATGTTTTATATAAATAAAACAAAAATAAACTAAAGTTGAATAAGAAAAACTAATATCAAATAATGAAAAAAATAAAAAAATAAATATATTAATCTATATTAACTCACTAAACTTATAACTCGAGTCATTTTATCAGAAAATATTTTAAAAAATCTTAAAACTTAATTTTTAACAAATTAAATATTAAAAAATAAAATAATAAAAAATAAACCATATAAAAGGATCCAAAAGAAAAAAAACAACTATTAAAAGTTAAAAAAAGTGTGAGTCCATTAAGGTCAACTCGTCAACCCATGAGTCAAGTCATGAGATCGAGATAATTTTATAAAAAAATAATCATGAAGCCTATTTAAAAAAAAAAACTTAACTTTGAGTAATTGGATTGAAAAAGAAAATAAGTTTTGAAAAAAATGATGTGAACCCATGATCAAAGAACCAAAACTAAAAAAAAAACACGAAACCCAAATTTTAATAAATTAAATGTTAAATAATAAAATTTAAAAAAAGAATCAATCACAAACAAAAGGGTTCAAAACAAAAAAATACAATTAAAAAATAAGGATCAAATTAAAAAAAAATTATAGGATGAATAATTTTGAATTTAAAAGCTAAATTGAAAAGAAAAATTAATTTCACAAAAGAATTAAAGAAGAAACCACCAAGAGAATAAGGATTAAATCTAAAAAAACACATAAATTAAAAATTTTGATTAAAAGATGAGATTGAAAACAATTGAAAATTTACCAAAAAAAGGTAAAACAAAAAAGAAAAATACTTACAAAAGAGTCAAAGAAAAAAATTAAAAAATTAAAAAAAATGAGGATTGATACTCAAATATACCCATCTAAAGGGGATTTTTGGAAAATTTTAAATGTTAGGCACAAATCTCGAGAGTGGAGGGAGAAAAGAAAAGGGAAGATTGGTTCATCGACAATCTATCCATCAAAATCCAACATGAGCTATCTAGGGAGGAAGAAGATGCCATGAGATATCCAATGACATGACGGGAATAAATTTTTAGCTTTCGTATAACAATACAGGCGCTACTGAAGCATCACAGTGTCTCCAACTCATCTAACTTTTTTTTTTTTTTTTGTAATTATTATAAAAGATTAATTTATCCCTCAACCAACCATATTATAACAAAAAATGTAACAACCCGACTTTTCAAGCCCCAAAACAACATAATTTGTTTTTTTACTTGACACACATTGTGTCGGTAATTTGCGAACCTATTTCCTTACATCATCAAAATACAATCCATACATCAACTATATCCAACATTTCATTTAAAAGGAAATTTTACATAAACACATAATATTATGTTTGCATGCTTAGAAGTTCATATTATAATATACATCCATAGACATGAGTTTGCATTCCTATCCTACTAATAGTCACCACGAATTTAAACAAAAGAGTTCAATAAAAGTTATACATTTAATACATTGATCCATACAAAATACATCTTGATTTAGGATGCAACTACATGATTTCTTGCAAAAGTAGGTTCCCGTGTATCGGGTTTCCTAGACATCTCATTGATATGATGTCCATGTTGCAGTGCAAAACATTTAAGAGAATGCAATTGCTTATTAGTAATAATGATAATTAAATGGTCTGGCAGAAAAATGAAACATTAACATTATTCCATGGTTGATGCATGATATTTATAGTTTCTTCATGTACATAGTATACACAATTTATAGTATATATAGATGCACCAATTCTTGTAATCAACCATAATCTTAAACCCAGCTATCCTTTCAAGGCATCATTTGTTGAGGTTAACCGTTCACTCACCGCGATCATCCACTTCGGATGCCTTTAACCAAAGCTAATCAATCATTTGTCCTGGTCATCCCTTCAAATGCCTTTAGCAGAGGCTAATCATTCCTTTGTCCTGGTCATCC
>NW_011500030.1:125747-132981 GCF_000495115.2 Populus euphratica
ATCTTCATCTCGGTCATCCCTTCAGATGCCATTAGCTGAGGTTAATCATTCCTTTGTCCCGGTCATTCATCCGGATGCCATTAGCCAAGGCTAATCAGTCATTTGACCCGATCATCATTTTAGATGCCATTAGCCAAGGCTAATCATTCCTTGACAATTGTTTCACTGCTGGTAGCCAATTCAGCAGTGAAAACTGTTTCGCTGTTGGCGCCACTATTTCGACAGCAGATTCTAAGCAGTGAAAACTGTTTCGCTGTTGGCGCCACTATTTCGACAGCAGATGCTAACTCGTAGGAGACAACTCAGTTTCGGCAGCGAATCACAATTTCATTGCAACCAACTCAACTTCGGTGGTGAATCACAAATTTGCTGTAGAACATGAAACTCGGCAGTGAATGTTAATTTGCTGTAGACAACTCAACTTTAGCAGCGATTTGCGGCAGCCGACACAGTTTCGGCAGCCGAACATATAATTCAGCAGCGAATGCTAATTCGCTGCAGAAAACTCAATTTCAACAGCGAATATTAATTTGTTGCAGCCAACACAGTTTTAGCAGCGAATCGTAATTTCACTGCAGAACACACAATTCGGCAGCGAATTCTAATTCGCTGCAGCCGACACAGTTTCAGCAGCGAATGCTAATTCGTTGCAGCCGACACAATTTTGGCAGCGAATTGCAATTTCACTATAGATCACACAATTCGGCAGCAAATTCTAATTCGCTACAGAAGACTCAATTTCGATAGCGAATATTAATTTGTTGTAGCCGACATAATTTCAGCAGCGAATCAAAATTTTGCTGCAGAACACACAATTCTACAGCGAATGCCGATTCGTTGCAGAAGACTCGGTTTCGACAGCGAATGCTAATTCGCTGCAACCAACATATTTTTGGCAGCGAATTGAAATTTCACAGCAGAACACCTAATTCGGTGGTGAATTCTAATTTGCTGTAGAAAACTCAATTTCGACAGCGAATACTAACGGTGAATTCTAATTTGCTGCAGAAAACTCAATTTCGACAGCGAATACTAATTTGTTGCAGCTGAGACAATTTTGGCAGCAAATCGAAATTTGCTGCAGAACAGACAATTCTGCAGCGAATGCTGATTCGCTGCAGAAGACTCGATTTCGGCAGCGAATGCTAATTCGCTGCAGCCGACACATTTTTGGCAGTGAATCAAAATTTCACTGCAGAACACCCAATTTGGCAACGAATTCTAATTCGTTGCAGAAGACTCAATTTCAGCAGCGAATACTAATTCACTGCAGCCAATACAGTTTCGGCAACGAATTGAAATTTCGCTGCAGAACACACACATTGAAAACCATCAATTACAACATATATCTTTCAATCATTCTAGTAGAATACACACATTGAAACTATCCATTCCAGCACATAATCCTTCAACCAATCCCAGCAGAATACACACGTTGCATGCCGGCCAACCCCATAGTTAAAGCCGGGCCCCTACTATGATTTGTTGTTTCTATTTTATTCATTTTTGTTTGTTAGATATTCTGAAATTGGCCTCATTTCGTTTCTATTTTCTTCACAGCTAGCTTAAGTCTTAGGTCAATTTTCTTAGGGTTTTTCTTCTTCATTTCCGGTTTTGGATCTTAAGGAGAAGAGGAATGAAGTTTCATGACCCATACCTTTCGAATCTAGCTAGGTTTGACAGTGTTCTTCCTCCTCTTCTTCATTTCTGGTTTTGGATCTTAAGGAGAAGAGGAAGGAAGTTTCATGACCCATACCTTTCAAATCTAGCTAGGTTTGAGGAAGGTTTGACAGTGTTCTTCTCCTTCTTCTTCCTCTCACGCTGGTTCCCTTCTCCTTTCTCTCTAGGTAGCTGTTCGATCTTCTCTCAAGGTCTCCTCTCTCTCCCTCACACGTTCACAAGGCTTAGGTTTTTGTTGGGGAGGAGAAAGGGAGAGTAACATGCAGCTGGACATACAACTGCAAACAACTTTGAGAAGAGTTAGGGTTACCTTCTCTCTCCTCCTTATATTTATACTCCCCATTAAATGAGGTGGGTGTTTGGGGGTTGGTTTAGATGTGTTCTTATCTTTGTTTTGGTCTATCTAAAACTAGTTTTACCCCTCCCTCTCAGCTCCTTAAGTTAATTATTATTATTTTATTTTTTAGACAAAAACTGCTTCGTTACAAATACAGAAATCGGTAGCGAAAACTGCGTCGCTGCCGATAGAGAAATTGACAGCGGAAAATGAGTGATCAGCTATATATATATATATATATATATATATTTCTTTTGGGTGTTTACAAAAAAAAAATTGAAAATACAAAAATTCCCTCACAGAAAGCTTAAATTAATTGTGAAACTAAGGTTCATTGTGCTAAAAAATATAAAATCTCAAAAAAGCCCATCAAAACTAATTATATTATTTTTGGCTTTTAAAAGTAATGAATGTATTTTACTGTTCTAAAAAGGAGGAAAAGATCATTATACCCCAAACAGAACAAAAATGATAAATGAATCATAATGAATCACATGGAAAAAACCATTTTAGTCGTAATCAAAGTATAGATCTTAACTAATTTGATAAGTTTAAAAATATCAACTTAACAATTCAACCCAGAATAAGCTCTCTCTAGTGCTACAATAAATTTTCAAATATACATGTCCTTGCAACATGAAGGAACATAAAAAATCAAACTTAAATCATTTACATTTACACCAACGAGCATCCAAAATCAAATCATATGCAGCGACCTCGAGAAAGAACATAATTTCCCTTTTGAAGTCAGGCAGGCTCCACCTTAAGATTTCATGTTTCACAATATACATTGCACGCTCTCGCCTTCCTCTTCTCCACTGCCACCAACAAAAACTAGACAAAGCCGCAACCCGTCTCCCACCACCAGCCAGCCAAGAAGGAAACCGGAAAAAAGAAAAAGGAGTGTGCAATATTCTGCGCACGTGTGGTTTATGTGATGCTGTGCATGTGCTTGCAGGAAAACCCACCGCAGTCGAAAGAGAAAAGGTGTCCACGGCTTGTACTCGCAGTCGGCACCATTGTTGCGCGCCATGATTTGACCAGAAAAATACTCGAAAAGAACTTATTTTTGTTTTATTTATTAAAGATAGAATAATTATGTGGAGGAGGTCATTGCATGGGTCGCACTGTCCTTTACAAAGCCATCCTGTTTGTTCCACCATCTTTTTTTTTTAGATTAATATAGATGTTCGGGCCAGCTTGCGCGTATCACGACTAATCTCACAGGCCCTGAAGTTAACGACCATGTAAGTCTCCAGTGACCATCATATGAGCAACCAAGACTAAATTTAAAAACTGTGCTGCTTTACAAGTGAGGGCATACATGTGGAGGAGGCCATTGCATGGGTCGCACCGTCCTTTACAGAGCCACCCTGTTTGTTCCGCCATCTTTGAAATGATGATATGGTGGTTCGTGCAACTTGAAGTTCCACCATCTTTGACATGATGATATGGTGGTTCGTGCAACTTGAATATTTGTTCCTCATCTTGAAAGCATTTTATAATGCATGAAAAGTAATGATAAACATATAATAAATGCATTATATTATGTATAATATAGCATGATTTTTTTTTATTTGGACATATAATTGAGGTCGGCACGTTGCCATAGGTGCAATTTTATTTGGACCTACACAGGTCTGTTCCATATCTTCAAAGATGTTAATTTTAGTGCCAAATTAAAGGAGGAATATCGATTGGGGTCCATAATATTCCATAGACATCCTTTATTGGTTGGTAGCATTGTGCTATCGAAATCTCCACGTGAAATATATACCTTTATTTGTTTTTCATTACTGGAATAATTTGTACTTGGAAATGAGGAGACACTTGTTTCTTATTTATTGAAAAATAAATATATTATTTGTGTGACCATAAACACCACAATATAGTCTTTCTACTATTTGTTTTTATTTTTTATTTTTTATACCAGGGGCTAGGAGAGGCTAACAGGGGCTGGAGCCCCAGAAACCAAAAAAATCAAAAAATCAAAAAAATAAAAATCTGGACTCCTCCTTAAATAATTTAAAATTTTAGGGCTAAAACTAAGTAAGATTTAAATATTTTCCTCAGCATGGCCCTTTAAGATATTCTCACATTACACTCTTTAAGATATTTCCAGAAAATTTTACTTTGATCAATTTATTTTACTCAAAGACTTTCTATGAAGGAGTTATTAATTTATAGGAATTGTAATAAAATATTTAGGAGTAACCCATATTGTGTCAATCTTCTCATTTTCCTTTTTGCTAGAGGTATTTTTAATTTGGATATCAACTGAGATTAGATTTTTTTAATTAATTTTAAAAATACATTCCTGGCATCTTATCATTATATTCATAATAATAATAATAATAAATCATTATATTTAGAAGATGAAAGTAGAATGATAAAGATTTAAGTAGTTTTTATTTATAAATATTAAAAATAGATAATATTAAATTTTAATTTTTTTATATTTTTATATTATTTTGGTACGATGACATTAAAAATAAATTATAAAAAATAAAAAATATTATTTTAATATATTATCAAATAAAAAAATTAAAAGATAATTACGAGTACATGTGAAATCAACAGCAGAAGTCTTCAACTAGCACGTGATATATAGAAAAAGCATTGGAAGTACTGTACCAAGAGAAAGACCTTTCTTCAGAGCACAAAAGCAGGGATTCCAAAGAACAAGCACATGGTACAAACGTAATTCCAAGGAAATCAACATCAACAAAAGCAGCATTAGCAGCTCCAGCTGGCACTTTTGAAAGCAGCAGAAAAGCTTGGAAGAATGGAGAGCACAGAATGATGACCGCACCATGCAATTATCTGATTGAAGAAGCATTATTACACGAGTCGGCACTCGACAACCAGAATCTTCCTGGAGGTTTAAGCACGATCCATGGAGACCTGCATGTAATCTCTTAAGGTCCACATCATTTCTCCTGAGGGAAGACATCCATATATAGAGACAAAAGCTGTGTTATAAACATTGAAAAGCTCATTCCTCGTCGATTAGCCGACGACTGAAGCTAAAAGCTGTACACAGTGTAGTGATTCTTTTTTTTTTCTTCATTGATGAATAGCGTGCTGCCGGTAGCATTAAATGAAAATGCTATAAATATATATATATATATATATATATATATACCAAAGATTATTGACTGTCATAGAATTTTTTTTCGTTTTTTTTGCTCCTCCTATCAGACAAACTACATTTTCACCCGGATTGTCTAATGCTCCACAGATCTTATAACTAAGATCAAGATACACACACACACACACATATATATATATAACGACAGGAATTTAAATAAAATCAGGCATGCATCTGCTGAGCCAGAAGGAAATTGAATACACTTTGTTTCGCGGTGGTTTTGTACGTAAAAAAGACTAAATAAATATGTGGTTCTCTTTGTAACAAGACGAGTTCAAAAAGCAGCACTCCTCTCTCTGGGAAGATATCATCAGTTAAAAGGCCAAATGTAATGAAACTTCCCTAAAGGAGAAATGGTCTCCACACTCGTACTCAATCCGTCAAAAAAAAAATCTCATATGTAATTTGTTGTTAATATGTGATTAGTCCATCGATAAATTTAACATATTATTTACAAAAAAATCATATATAAATTTATTAGTGTTTGTATTTTATGTTGGCATTTTCCATAGTGAATACAATGTATCACTAATAAAATATAATTGGTTAAGTTCATTAGTGAGATAATAATCTTAGTGATATTTGTAATAATTTCTTTTCAACTCTTTCAAATATACCAACATACATTATCTATTGATAACCTCGTCAATAATATTTAAAATATATTTTTAAAAAAATATTGAACAAAAATATAAAAATAATAACAAATTTCAAATATAACAAAATAAATTAAATTGATATAAAAAATAAATATTTATCGCAAAGTTAAACATTTGTATGTTCAAATATAATAAATCTAAAATAGAGACGACACTAGAGGAGGGGGAGGAGGCTTATCGTCACTGGAGCTGCGGGGCTAATAAAGAGGAGCACATGGACCATTTATATGTGATCTCATCTTTATCAGGATTCGGCACAGTTTGACCATCTTAGCATGCATTTTGGCTGTCTAAAGGTCTAACATTGTTGCGAACTCCGGGGTTTGAGTACTCGAAATAAATTACGAGTATCCACTGATTAAAACACTATAGATCTTTCACAAGTTCAGGGTCATAGTGTTAGAAAGTTTGTAAACCCGATTTCTATTGAGTCCTCCGAACAATCCTGCCTTTAACCACAAATCTAGATAGGTCGAAGGATCATACTCGTATCTTTCATTCAACTAGCTGTTATATGTATCTTGGAAAGAAAAAAAAGGTAGCAAATTTAGGGAAATACTAATTTAAGAAAAAAAAAGTTGAAAACCTACTACAATAAAGTGTCAAGCTCGGCTACTATGAATTATTGCATCCTTTTTTGGCATTCATCACTATGCATATGCGTTTCAACAAAAAAACTTCATCGGGCTTGGCTAGCATCCAAGAATTGTAGCCTGATAATTAGTACTTAAAAGTGTATTTTTATCAAGGTTTTATATCATCATTTTGCACTTGAAGTATCAATAACTCTTTAACTAGAACATGTTTTCTAATAACATGTTTGGTAATATAAGATACCTTTAATTTATGGTAAATATTCATCTTAAATATAGGCCTATCACATAAATCAAATAATTGATTAATAAGTTTATTCACTGAAATTAAGAAGACAAAGAGAGGGCTAAGTTTAGAAAAGAGATGCTGGTTGAATTCAAATTGGAACACCATTTAGTTATTGGATCATAACTAGAGTTGTAAAACTTGAATTTAGGTCTAGTTTATATGGATAGAAAGCTAAGACATAGGCCTAAAACTTTCATAAGAGTCAAAGATTCAAAAGGACCGTTTTCAAATTCAAATTATAACAACAATAGAGAAGTTAGAATCTGTCCTGCAGCCCAGACACTGTTTAGTGTTTAGCCCATATCTCGAGTTCTAAAAGTCCAAATGACCTCATTCTTGTTTTGTTGGAAATCTGAGACAATTTTCCAGAACTTTCATGAAAACTATCTATTTAAATTCTGATGTTAGCAATGACGTTTTCTGCAGATAATAAGATAAGGATTGTTACCAAGTCAAGAGGTAGACACTCACTCAATAATTAGTCATCAAATCAATAGTTCTCAATTTTGGCCTATAAAAGGAGGC